>NW_015557064.1:144177-170502 GCF_001515605.1 Sinocyclocheilus anshuiensis | reverse complement strand
CCCCGTTCTCGTTTGTCTCTCTTTTCGAGTAAAGAGGGGCAGCCATCTGCTCCCCGCGGTTCAGGCCCCGCCGCTGCTGAGGCACGGAGGAGAATGAGCTCGTGGGGATCTCAGGTGGACCTGGCCGATGAGTTTAAAGGGGCTTTCCCTCTCGCACTCATCGGCAGCAGGCGAGAGATGTCGTTCCCTACTCAGGGAACCATGGTTACATAAGTAACCTGAGACGTTTTGTGGTTTACTCCCATTTGTCCTTTTCCCAGCATGCACAGGGATATGAATAATTATAGTTGCCTTGCTTGACCGTTTGCCAGTTTTAATTACATCAATTTTGTTCCTATTATTAATAACTTGCTGTCTTGCAACATCAAGAGTTTATCCCTCTATTAACATGATTAGTTAGTTGATTATTAAGTGTTTGTGTGTAATTCATTCACCCCGCGACAATATATAAAAGTATATAATATTATATCCAAGTTATATTAAGTGATATACACTAACACTACTGTTTAAAAGTTTGGGGTCAGTAATATATTTTTTTAAGAAATTAATACATTTATTCAGCAAAGGCGTATTAATCAAAAGTAACCGTAAAGACATTTACATTGTTACATTCTTGCAAAAAATGTCTGCTGATCTTTTGACACTTCAAAGAACCCTGAAACAAATATTAAGCAGCACAACTGTTTTTAACATTGATAATAATAAGACATTACATTGTAATATTTCACAATATTACTGTTACTGTAGTTTTTATTAAATAAATGCAGCTTTGATTAGCATAAAAGACTTCTTTCAAAAACATTTAAAAAGTTTACAGACTCCAGACATTTGAACGGTAAGTTCTATATTTTTACAGTTATTTGATATAAATGGATAACTGTTAAAATGACAGCAGATTGTGTCATTTTCGATAGAAGATATTTTGAAGAATGTTGGGGTAACTCATACAGGTTTGGAACAACTTGAGTGTGAGGAAATGATTATTAAATTTTTGGGTAATCTATCCCTTTAAGATCACAAACACCTCAACTGAAAAATAATCATTTATGATGTAATTATTTAATACATTTTCTATGACTATGAAATCATAATAGTAATATCTTTTATAATAGTAATAATAAATCATTATAATTACTATAATACTAATAGTTTGTATTATCTATGATTAACAAGACTACTGTTTCTAAGTAAAGATTACTAAAATTTACAACCATTAGAGATTCCGCTCACAATCACCTGGCTTTATTACTAATTCAATATTTCCATACCACTACTGAGCATTTATAACACACTATTAGCACGGCTACTGAGCGCTATCTTCACAAACATGCCGGAAAAACTGTGATCATGCCATCTGAAATAGAGTGGCATTTAAAATAACATTATTACATCACGGAATACAGAAGCCCATTATGTCTGGAAGATGTTCTAGTGCACAGCTGTATCTAGATGAGTCAAAGTCTCCGGGTCTGGCCCTCACAGGCCTCGGCATTTGCTGACCAGGACAACAGGCAGCCACAGAGGGAGGGGCAAGCGGCACACGGCGCATGCACAGCATCAACTGCAGCCCAAGCCAGAAAAAAAGCCTTTGTGTGCAGCATGGATGTTCTAGAAGGACAGATGGGGCAATGATAATGAGTTTCACACTTGGGATACAAAGCAGTGCGTAACGGGGCGGCTTTTGATATCGAATGACTGACAAAGCTCATAAGGCATGAAGGGACTTATTTTGTAGGTAATAAAAATAAAAATGGACCAGACTGAGATCTGGGATACTGAATTTTGGTGCCTAAGTGAACAGCTCAGGATGTGACACATAAGGTTTAATGACATTTAACAGCATCCATGATTAAAAAAAATAATAATAAAAAAAAAAAATAGCATTCCAAGTTCCATATAGTTAAGTTGTTTTGACTTTGAAAAAAACAAAAACAAAATATAACTCAAGAAATACTAAGAAAAGATTATAAGAATTTACGTAATAAGGTTTTCTTTTTAATGAGGCTTTTTTTATACAGTTGTGTCACGCTGACATTTGGGACTTTATACACCAAAAAATACCGAAATGAATTTTAAATCAGAATTTAAAAACATGTTAAACATAGAACATGTGTATTCAAGTCATTGTATATATGTAATGTATAAATTGTTTTGGAATAAATAAATGGATAGCACAAAAGAAAAAAAATGCCATGTACATACTAATCATAACTCGGTATTAGTTGCTCTGTGTTATGCACACACTGTACTGTGTAACAGTGTACAATGCAAAAACAAAGTAAGAAAAGTCTGTAAAAATACGGCCCAAAGTACCATGTGTCACAGTCTTCAGCGGGTGTGCAGATGACTGTGTTCTGGGAGCACATGGCTTGTGTTGTGTTTGTCTGTTGCCATGTGCTCTCTCCTGTCTATTGTCTGGCCCCTCCCATCTTGTTACCTCGTTATTGTTTAAGTTGCTCCACCTGTGTCTCCCTCGTTAGCCTCCTCGTTTGGTTCCTATTTATTCTCCTGGTGTCTGTCATCCTGTGCTGATCCGTCATTTCTCATTGTGTGTGTTTCATGTCTGCATGTGGTGCCGCTTTAGGCTTGCCTGTCTGTTTTTCCCCCTCGGGGTGGTTTGAGTTTGTTTTTGTTTCATTTTTATGATTAAAATAAATAACCATTTCTCCTGCAATTGAGTCCTCGCTTCATCTCCCTGCACGCACCGTGACACCATGTTAATATGTAGGAATTTTCTGTATTGAATTTTCACAGGTGTTTTACCTATATACACTTAATGTGAAAGGTATTGGTCATTTTCTGACAGGACATTACCTGTTTTTCTATGGATTTTTTCTTTGCAATAAAGATATTTGGCCCTGAAAATCTCACCAGGCAACAATTTGTCAATATTCTAACCAACAGAGATTGTAGGCATCCAACTTGCAATGCAGACAGAGACAACTGTTTCAGACCTCTCAGTTATGTGACTGGTGCCTGATAATTTTGTCAGGGGATGTAGACTATTTAACCACACCTAAAAACGGCTCTATGATAATCCAGACATTTCAAGTGCTTCCCTAATGATGGAGCACCCCAAATCTCAGTGTTGAGCAACACCACCAGGCACAGCCTTTATAAAGCAAGCCAAGCCATACACATTCACACACACACTTGGACTTCACACTCTCTTGAAAGTTGAATAGTTCACAGCGATCTGAAAAACACAATATTAGCACATTATCTGAAGGTCCATCATGTTGAGTGTCCCAGCTATGTTACATGGCAAATAAATTAAATGCATAACATTTAAGCCCTGACATATCATCGTCACGTTCTGTCTAAATATGATCTGCACTCAAACTATGAACTCTCATCGGGCAAACATCATCCGAACACTGAGTTCAAGCCAGCTGGTCCACAATCTGTAAAAACAGCAAGAGGTGAAAAGAAAAATCTGTCAGCACAACACAATCTGAAGCAGAGACGGTCTGTTCAGCCTCTTGTTTGCATTAGCGTGCTGCTTTGTGCACACAGACCTTGAAATTTGTAGCGCTAACAAAACATAAAGACTCGCGCACACTTCAAGTGCCACTCAAAGCCACGCTGCAGTCAATTGGGTAGAAGGAAAGTATGGGGTTAGATGAAGGTTGCTAAGCAACATGGTGTAAGATTGAAATGGTTTGGATGGGAGTGGATGTGATGTATGATCTGTCAAGGCCGCGTCAATCATTGTCTGAGGCCGCAGGTAACCAAAACATATTCATATTTGGACTAACAGCATGATTACGAGCATGATATTGCTTTTGTACAACAGTTAAATAAACAATAAGTTAACATTACATACATTTTAAACACAATAATGCCAGTTACTTTGTGTATTTAGTGCATATCGTGCAATATCGGGTCCATGTAACTCATTCTTCAGCAATTTTTTGAAAGAATCAGCCGAGTGAATGATTCAATGACTCACTCACTTTTTTCATTACTGAATGAATCAGCATTTTCGAATGAAACAACTGACTGAATAAAGCAACTTGTTGTAACTTGCAGAAAAGGTAACTTGCAAACACAGTGTTGGAAGGCCATATGGACTTTCATCACGCATATATTTACTGGTAAACAAAGTAATTTTCTTTATTTTTCACTTTCCAGCTAAGTTTAAAAAGGTATTTTACAAAGTTTACAAAGATATTGATTTGAACTGTTCTTTTTGAGAGACAATTGCCAAACAGGGCCGTAGCTGAGGTATTCGGGGACCAGTGCATGTTGTACCTGTGGGCCCTATTTGAAATAGTTCAAATAGGCTAGCACAAATAAATAACTAGAACAAAGACACAAATTAAGTAAGGCTTTTTTTCAGGTTTGGTGGTGTTTAAGTAAAGAAATTTAATCAACAAATATAAAATACCATTGCATAGTGTTCACTGTATAAATTAAACATAGATTAATTTTGTGTTAAAGCTACAAAATTCAAGTTATTAAAGAGCAGAGAGTAATTTTCTCTCTCTCACTCTTTTTTTCTTGGATTAACATTAAGGACACCGACAGCAGCTAGTAAATTAGGCACAGTCACTTTAATGCAGCACTATGTAACTTCTGCAAATTTTGAACACAGAAAAAGTTACATAGTGCTGCTTTAAGACACAATGCATGGAACCAATAATGAAACACATCTTTATCCGCTGTTTATTTTCACTTATGACATTACCAAATTTTTCAAGGATACTCACCAAGAAGGGTATTTTGACAATTTGTTTATGTATTTGTCCATTCAAGCGCAACAGACTCAATAATGTGGTCGCGGGCTGTGTGGCGTGGCTCTCTGTATGCACACAGAACACAGCATGCAAATACTGAATGAAGTTCCTTCGCACTTGAATGCTTTAAAATCGCTTGAATGTTTGGCAAGGCTTAAAAACACGTGCAAATGATAAGCTTTCGTGAAAAAGTGCAGCAGTGACCGATCGGGCAGTCCATCAACTGTCCTGAGTGTCTTTCACACTGGTCCTGGACAACCCGTTAAAACTGCCTGGGTCCCCCTGACAGCTGTGGGCCCCTATAATCGTCACCACCTTTCTCCCCACCAGCTTCGGCCCTGTTGCCAAAACATTGTTTTATTTATATTTAATTTTCACTAAATATCATATACATAAATGTAAATACAGTAAAACCAACCCTTGTTTTTGATTCTTGAACACGAGAAAAAAGACAAAGACTTTATCTATATGCCTAACTTTACATTTATTTCTATAATTATTAGTCTGCCTCCCTGGCTGTGTGTTTTATTTTAGCTATATTGTTGGAGTTTTGAATGTACTTTGAATATACAATGTTTTTTCTGTTGTACTTTAAATGTTAATTTTTTTCTTTACAGTTTATTTTATTATTATTTTTAAATCCAATAAAGAACAACAAAAACAACAACAACAAAAAACAAAGTCAAAGTACATTCAATACAGTAATGTAAATAAGAGAAATCAAATTTAAGGGCTTTGGATGTTTTGTTTTTAAGCAAATAAATAAAACAGCTTAATCTATTAGTAGACATTTGACATATATTATGTTATGACGTATTTGTAAAGGCAAATGGCTATAAGTTGTAAAATACAATACAACCAGTTATAACACAGCAATATTCTACATTGATTTGCTGGAGATCTTTAGTATCATTACAATTCACCTGTGTCACTGATAAAGACAACATAACACATGAACTCATAATTAAGTCAAATATGTATAACCTCGTGTTAAAAACTGAGGATACTATTAATATGGTAATCCCCTCAATCCTATGGATGTGAGTGACTCAGGAGCTCCAAACTCCACCATGAATGGGAAGCCTGTGATTTTAATCCTACTCAGAGCACTTCCTCTGTCCACGACCAGAGCTCCTGTCATACACCTGCCCTTGCTCTACTACCCATTCCTGGCTGCTTTTATCCAATTAAGAGCATGCAATGACAAACATAAAGGCTTAATTTTTGGTGTTTCAATAGCAGTGAAATGTGAAGTGGCAACAACTGGCACTAGGAGAAATGAAATAATATCATGTTATTAGCAGTCAAATCGTGTCTTGGCATAATTGCAGTGCTACAAAAAGGCTTTAACTAACTTGACAAACCTGCATAAAAACTTTTATGCCATTATCAGTGCTTACAGAGCTATAAAAATACTTTAAAATCCTGAGATATCATGGCCTCTCTATATGTAACAACCTGATGATCCTATAAGATCACCAATGTCAAATGTATTACTTTATCAACTCATTCAGAAGAAAACTCATTTAGACAGTGTTTCACCACCAATCTTTTGGGTGCCTGTTCACCACACTAGACAGTAATATGATTCTACAGAAAGCTTATAAAATATTAAGCAGCCAACACAAATTATTCATTATCTTTGTAAGGAGACGGCTACCAAAGACGCTGGCAGGATCTTCTCACAAATGTTGTAGTTTCTCACCTACTTAAGATTTTAATGTTGTTCACTTCCTCTTGAAATACTGCATATCTCCTGTGCCAGAAAATGAGGGTAACATCATGTAGGTCTGGCACAGGTGCTGAGCTGAAACATCTGAGCTGAAAATTTTCACAGGGTGTGTTTTAAGGTGTGAGATGTTCTTTCTTTTCTTTGCCATTGTACAATCCCCTAGTCAGTGTTCTTCAATTGCATTACAACTACATTATAATAATAAGGAACATAACAGAACTAGTTATAACATTTTGCCTTGTGTTAATTGTTGTAGGAAAACATGCTGATGAACGATGCAGTTTATTTAACATTTATAAAAACTAAGCGGTAGGCAATACAGAAGCCTATTTCACTTTAGTCTCTAATGCCACTAAACTATTTTTAAAGAAGGAAAAGTATGTTATTAAGTTATGTCAATAAGTTTATATACCTGATTTTCAAGCCCTTTGAGAAATAAAGAATTTGCACATTGTTCTGGTTTACAACCAAATCTTTAAAAACAATTCCTATAAAGTAAGTTAACCAGGTTAAATAATCTTATAAAAGAACAAATATTAAGAATATTTAAGTCTTCAATTTAAATAATTATAATTTCTTCATTCTTCCAAGGGATTTAGAATGTTGGTTAAAGTATAAAGTATTGTTAAAGTATTGCCTTTGTGGTGGACAGTTTATTATGGGAAGTTTACATCAGCAAAAGTGACAAACAACACAATTGAAACAAATGTTGCATAAAGAATAGAAATCACCCGCATTATACTTTTACTATTACTATTATTTTTTTATATGCAAACTGTAAGGCTAGTTACCAACAGTATATATTTCTGAAAAACTGCTTGGCTTCTAGCTTGATTATGCTGATCATTTATGGTCTAGAGATGATGGATTAGATGAACTACCAGCCTGTGAGACTGAGGTTGACCTGGCAGACCATGATAAGGTTAGTTGGTAGACCACCTGAGCTGGTAGACTTTATACAAGTTCCACAAATCAAATTAAGATGGAAAAAATTTTTTATTTTTTTATCTCTATAATCTTTTATCTTTTTAAATCTTTTATCTGTGCTCCATCACGAATCGACCAAAAATTGTCCCACTTCTGCATAGCTCATCAAACATACTACTGTATACATCTGCCGCATACACTGCAATACTACTATACTCGTCCTTACATTCATCTTCGTGAATACAGGCAGTTATATCACTAAGATCTGGATAAACTGTCTTATGTGTCCAGTTTATTTATTTTTTCAAGCCATCTACAATGCGATTGTTAAACTCGTGAAGATCGTTTCACACTGTCCTGCTCCCTCCGCATATTCAGTCAATCCTATTCCTTATTTGGATGTCAAGTGCAGCCGAAGTCAGATCTCTTTTTCTGCAGAATACAAACAATCTCTATCCGATCTCCTTTTATCGGACAATTCATAAACGCTTGTGCTTTCAATAAGCACTGCAATTCATAGTTTCACCCTTTACATCCGCCAATATAGCCATAAAATTATCACTATATAATAATATCACTAGTGCTGAAGTAACTGAAACACTAAGCCACGCTGCCGTACTTCTGCACTGCACATTTGTCTGCAATGGATGGCCGCTGCGGTTTATTATATTAAAACCCTGGGCCAAATAATAGTAGGCTAATAGTAGTCGAATACTGGGAATCTGACTGAGAATGAAGCATGCGTTGCGTAATACTCACCTTTCTAAGGAAGCAGTCCAGGTTTCCGTATTGATAACGCTGCAATTCAGTGACGGTCACCGCACGCCGCTCGCCCGAGCGTGGAGCCTCTCACGCTCTCATCACAATATCACTGGAGTGGGAGGAGAGGGGCGTTCCGTAGAGGCACAGACGTTTAATCAATCTTATCTTTTAGCAAAGGTGCATTTTCAGCGCACATTTTAAAGAACAATAACAAAAATACATTTAAATGATAGGCTACACATTACATTTAGTTAATAAATTCCTAGTTTAGATTAAATTGCAACAATAAAAATGATGCTGGAAATAATCATTTTTAGCGTTTTTGGGTAATAAGTTAGACTATTTTAATGTAAGTTATTTAAAATATTTTAAGTAGTCTTGCGCCCCCCTTGGAAGTTTGCCGAGGCCCTCTAGTGGTCCCAGGGCACTATAGTTTATAGATGAGGTAAAAAATTAAAATGAAAGTAAATGTAGATTTTTAAAATAATAATCAAAAGAAAATCCTTTTAATATAATTAATTATAATGATACGCATAAAAACATTCACAGGATTTGGCGAAAAAGTCATTTTTAAGATTGACATGAGATTTATTAAGCAAGAAGCAAATATTTAGCTAATTTATTGAGAATTAAATAATTTTGCAAATGGAATTTTTAGCATATTATCTAAGCCAAAAGATAAAACATGTTTCATGTGCATTGGGTAGGCTAAATACTTATTGTCAGTAAATATGTGCACTTGTCAAAAACCTCCGCTATACTGAGGGAAGCATTTACAAACAGAGCCTAACAGACTTAAAAAAAAAAGTTAAAATAAAAATAAAATAAAAAGAAGAAGGACAACACATTATGGCAGAAAAGACTTTAATTAGTTTTGTCTTCATGGTCTACCAAACATGAACACACACACAAACAAATACATACACACAAAACACACATCTTCCTTCTTCACACTGTGCATTCACACTTTTTATGCTGTTAAATACACTCTGCTTCTGTTTCTCTGCTTCTTTTGGGGTGATATATTAGAGCCAGCAATAATAAGTGAATACATCAATAAATATTTTTAAAACGCAGAAAACTATTCAACATTAAATCTCATCATCTCATGACTGATCACAGCCAACACAAACTATATTTCAAACAGAAAAAAGTTCTGAAAACAAATGTAGGCAAATTCTTGAGTTTGCTATTTGCTACTAAAGGCACTCAGAGAGCACAAACCAAATGGCTATATTGCAAACAAGTGACCATACGAAGAAAAAAAAAACTCAAACATATTGCATATCTTCAGCTGAAGATTTATAATTTTAATACCTATAAACTAAGGTGATTGTTTGCATTGCAAGTTGAGTCTAGATTAAAACACTTGAACACTGGATACTGATCCACTGGCTGTGTCTGAAACCACAGGCAGTATATGAAAAATAAGATAGCTTCAAGACTTCTGAATCTGATGCTTGCATAATATCCTGTTTTCTACTTAGATGGCAGTTGGTAAAAATAATATAAATGGCAAACCAGTTTCCTTAAGAGTCACCTTCATGCAAAACCTCTGTATGGTCACTGACTGCTACGCTGTAAAAAATAAGTGTAATTTTAACTGTAAAATTTTGGTAAAAAAAAACTGTTAATAGGTTAACAGTAAGTTCCCGTACTATATACAGGGAAAAACTGTAAAATATCTAACCAGATATTTCATGTAATTTTACAGTAAAATGCTGTTAATTTGACAGTTTTTAGAAGGAAAAATAACAAATCAATGTATAATTTACAGTCAAAAACTGTAAACTGATATACCCCGAATTCCCTGCATGACACTCCACATTTTAAGGTATTTTGTTTAAATAATCATGTTTTTTTAATAGTTTTTGTTATTAGTTATGTATATTTGGGCTTTATGTTACATCTTCTGTTGTTTAATGAAAGTTTAATGCATTATTTAAGTATCATGTGTGTTACCATGATGGTGTTTTGTGTTTGCATGAATGACTCTGTGCACCTTCTATATATTAGTATATACTTCTGCTTGTGGCGAAGCTACTTGTGATGAGCTTTGATTCTTCATGTGGCTTTCTCTTTTACCACCTGCATTATTATGGTGGTTGTCAGTATGTTAAAGGTACAAAACAGATTTTAATAGCAGTGTGCATTGTTGAATTTACTGGTTTACATTCAAATTTTCTTGTTTGTAAATTACAGTTTTTTACTGTGAAATTTACAGTTTTTGGCCGTAAATGTGTTTACAGTTTTTCTGTATTTTTTACAAAATTATTCTGGCAACCACAGCTGCCAAAATTATTTTGTAAAAACTACAGAATTTTTTTTACAGTGTAGGGGAGGAAATGAGCCGTCTTCAGTTTCGGACACAGCCAGTAGTTTCTGTTCCACCTTGAAGAGACTTACAGATCTCAAAGGCTCAACAAGAAAAGTGCAGAGTCAAACAGAACGAAAGCCAGCCATGCTGAAGCAGGCCTTCACCATGTGCGTCTCGGTATAGGTGGAGGTGGCATGGACCTTTGCGCAGGCGTCTGATGAACAGGACGGGATGGAGTCGATACATATCGCTCGTTTAGTATGTCTGGATTCCTAAGAGACAGAGCGGGTTAAATTTAAAATGAGCAATATACAAACTGAGCTCCAGACAAACCAGGGAAATAGGTTACAACTATTAAACTTATGTAGCCTAATAAATTAATATCAATATATGTTGAGGGGTTTTTTTTCTGGATGACTATCCCCAAATATTAAACAGTGAATTCAGCCTGAACTGTTTAACCTAAAACTACTGTTCGAAAGTTTGGGGTCTGTAAGAGTTTTTTATCTCTTATCCTCACCAAAGCTGCATTTATTTGATCACAAATACAGTAAAATAGTTATATTGAATATTATTACAATTTAAAACAACTGTTTTCTATTTGAAAATATTTGTAAATGTAATTTATTCCCATGGTGGCAAAGCTGAATTTTCAGCATCCATTACTCCAGTCTTCAGAGACACGTCATCCTTCAGAAATTATTTCTTAATATTATAATTTTGAAAACAGTTGCACTGCTTAGTATTTTTGTGGGAACTGTGATACTGTACATACTTTTCTTTTATGATTCTTTAATGAATAGAAAGTTCAAAAGAACACAATTTAATTTTATTATTTTCTTTTATTCTATTATTCATTTTTTATGAGCTCATCCCAAATCTTTGAATAGTAGCGTATGTTAGCTGTATGCTGATCAAAATATATATTTTGTTTTTTACCAAGAAAGTTAAGTTTGAAAATCTCCCTTCGACTTACACTGATTTGCATACTGAATGTTGATTGGTTTTGTCTTTTCTGCATATATGTAACCATTTATAGCCTCCTTAAAAGGCACAGTTCTAGATCTAGGTTGGATGTGCACAGATTGCACACCTTTCTATAACTTCTCTAAATTTATCATAGCTCCCATCAGCTAGGCGAGAATTAGCAGAGGATATGTGGCACCCACATCAGAGTGCAGATGTTCCTCACCCCCTCTCTGACACGATACCAATCCTCTGATGTTTGTGTTTGTGTATATTAGCTGGTGAAGATGTAGTGCATTCAGAACCTACACTCCGTCTTTATAAGATTTAAAGGTTGATGCTTCTACATATGATCAAATTACTGATGGAAAGTTAAGCTTCGCAAAATCCGGCGTTGTGGTTAAAAGAGTTTAGCGATTGATGCTGTGGTTTGTCACATGGGGAGGTGTATGAGTTTCATACACTACCACCTTCGCTTCACCTACAATGTTTTATCCAGTCATCTGGTACATTCTCGCAGAGAAACGTTTCGAAAATAAAACTAATCAAAGCCACAACTCTCTATATATACATTTATGTACATGTTCATAACTCCTGAGTATATGTATT
Source organism: Sinocyclocheilus anshuiensis (assembly GCF_001515605.1). Taxonomy (NCBI): domain Eukaryota; kingdom Metazoa; phylum Chordata; class Actinopteri; order Cypriniformes; family Cyprinidae; genus Sinocyclocheilus; species Sinocyclocheilus anshuiensis. Next base: position 158,450 of record NW_015557064.1, on the reverse strand, counting down.
TTTTACTTAGAGTTTGAAATATACTTTACAATAGAGCTATGACAGAAAATGCTTGTCTTTTCTGATTCCAACACAGTTGCTTTTACCTGGTATTGTGTAAAAGCCATTTTAAACACGTACCTCTCTATTACACGTGGTGGGACCCTGGGTGGAGGGAGCACTGGTGGAGTATCCACTACGGGCCGGGTAGGCCGTGGAGGAAGTGGAATGTCCGGAGGCTCCTTAAACCATTAAGGTCAAGACATATGATCATTAAAAAGATAATAATAAATAAAAAGGTGTAATAAGTTCTTGGAATGTGTTAATATTTGCTATTAAGGAAAATATTTTGATGTAAAATCAAAATTTCTACTATAACAACCTAAGCTAAAATACTTTATGCCAGTATATTTTAATATTACAATAATGTATTAATGTATAATGTATTAAAGTTTTTCGATCATTAAAATGTTTTAATGTTTTTGGAAGAAGACACTAAGGCTATATTTATGTGATCAAAAATACAATAATATTATGAAATATTATTATAATTAAAAACAAAAACTGTTTTCTGATCGAATATATTTGAAAATATAATATATTCCTGTGATGGCAAAACTGAATTTTCAGCAGCCGTGATTCCAGCCTTCAGTGTCACATGATCCATCAGAAATCATTCTAATTTGTTGATTTTCATTCCTTATAATTATCAATTCTGAATAAGAAACCATGATACTTCTTTGTTCAGGAATCTCTGATGATGATTAAAGGAAAAAAACTGACCTCACATTCACCTTCCACCTCACTGCTGTTGCTGACGGTGCTCTGAATGCTCAATCTGTGACTGCTACTACCTGCACAGGTCAAACCTTCACAATTACATTGTAGAAACACACCATACTTGTAAACATGGTTCTGTTCACAGTTATATCAGATGTTATTGTGTGAGATTAAAGAAGTTATTTATTACATACTAGAAGTGCTGGAGGTGCTTCCTGTCTGCCAGCTTCCTCTCTGCAGCGGTCTACTAACAGGAGGGGGTTGGGCAATCGAACGAGGTGTGGGTTCGTACACTGAGCAATTCATGTTCATTTGAGAACCCCACTGACTGTTTGTTTGCATTGGTGCTGTAATCATAAGCTCTAATCGAAAAACAGAAAGACTTGAAAACAGACATAAAATTGGTTTGATTCTAAATGCTAAATGTCACAAAATTTAACAATAATTTTCAATGGCACCACCACAAAAAATATGCATTTAATTCATGTTTGTTATTTTTATGTGCCAGAAACAAAAATATTTTATACAATATATTTAAAATAGATTAAAAATTTAAATGAACACAATTAACAATTATTTTCTTTGCAAATATAGGTGAAAACTATAGAGTTAAGTAACTCCAGGACAGCAATAAATTCATAATTTTAAATGGACTAGGGGCTAAAATTATTTTACACTTTCCATGTGCCATTAGTTCATACTTTTTGTTGAGCCCCAAGAGTAATATGTAAACTTTTCTTGTACATTCTAATGCCATGTTAACCACTTATGAGTATATTGTATAATGAAAGGTGTCCTGCGTTTCCTTACCGTTTGGCCCTTTGCCTTTACTGCGTCGAGTGATGCTGTCTCTTAATCTTTGTAAATTTTCCTTGAAGAAAATGGAGAGACGGTTACAGAAACATCAGAGATACTCATTTTATTTGTTAAGCCTATTTAGGGTTAACATCGAATTTGATATGCAAGGTCTCTAATTATCCGCATGATCAAAACTTTGCTGTAAAAACCTGTTGTACACAATCTACTACATGCCTTCTGATTGATAGTTCAAACTTTTTTTTAGCAAGTAAAAGGTCTTTAAGTATAATTTTAAAATAGTCATCCTACAGGTTGTAATACAGGAGTCATTTTGCTGTGAAATCTTTAATGATTTTCATAAATTAAATGTAAGAATAACTTTATTTTGTTAGTAATATTTCAAGATGAACACCTACTGGACTGAAGCAACTTTATCTAATTATCCACACAGCGCTTTTTAGAAAAATAATGTTAAAATGTATCAAATATGACACATCAGGTTTTTAAGGAACATTTATTCGTATCGCTCAATCATCATTGTATTGTTGAATTATATGTTTTGCCTCCCACAATAAAAACTACAGAGCTTTGATTATAAAAATAAGCATTTAAATATAATCTTAATAAGATATTATTGGGAAGTACAGAGTGGCAACATTTATATGCATTTTATATAAGTAGTTCACTATACTTTTCTAAAGAGCTCATTGATTTACATGCAACACATATGCAAAAATTTGACCTGGAGTTACTTACCTGCTGGAAGCGGAGAGAGCGCCATCTTTTATCTTGATCAAACTGCCAAGCCTTGAACTCCTGCACTGCCTCTTCCACAGTCAGCTCACCCACCTTCACCCTCTCCTGCAGAGAGATGAGCTGCCTCTGTCCCGGGGTCTTCATGCCTGCAAAGGGGTCATGGTGACTGCTCATGTCTCTGTCTCTCACCAGCCGTACAGGTGCTGCAAGAATGGATAATTTAAGCATGGAAATGTATGTGTACTTTCAATTTAATAATCCATAATTCATATACACATATGGTTCAAGAAACTTTTATACACTACCTAAAGAGGAATCCCTTTCTGGCCGTTGACTGAGTGAGTATACAGGTTCCTTGAGACAAAATACTGTAAAACAGGTCAAATTTAACTGAAATTACTATAAAGGTACTGTTTTCTGACTTAAGATTTCCATTAAAAGAATAGTTCAACCAAAAATTAAAATTATGTCATAATTTACTCAGCCTCATATCGTACCAAAACTGTGCAGTATGACTTTCTTTCTTCCGTGAAATACAAAAGAAGATATTTTGAAGAATGTTGATAACCATGTGGATTCCCGCTGACTTTTACTGGGACTACTTATTTACCAACATTCTTCAAAATATCTTCTCTTACATTCCACAGGAAAAAAGAAAGTCATGCAGGCTTAGAATGATATAAGAGAGAGTAAATGATGCTACACTAAAATTAGAGCCTCTGTGTTTGCACGGTGGTTTAGCTGTGTCTGCATAATAACCTTTGGAAATGTAGGTTGTGTTCTCTTCTGGCTCTGGCAGGTTGACTGGTCGTGGAATCGGTGCAGGTGGACGGTTGATTATTTCAGAGGTGGATTGTGGCTCCACTGTGTCATAAATTTGATCAGGGCAGCATGGGTTATACGGGTCCTCCTCTTCTACATCCCCATAGATTTCCGCATTAAGGCCCATGTCATGGTATTCTTCATCATCCATTTCAGGTAATCCACCATTGATTGAAGTATGTTCCAAGGACTGTAAACTCTTGTCAGGTTGTGCTAAATGAAAACAATTCATGTTATTTGACAACTGCAAACTATACAGCATCCAAGAATGGTTTATACCATTTGTGTACCAGTGTACATCTTTATAAATACCATATATTAGCAACTACGCACTATGCAAACAAGCTACATCCTGTGGCAGATAGGTTCAAATACATATTAGCAGAATAAGCTAAGTTGGCTAAGCTAATTGAACCATTTCCAGGTGTTACGTTACAAACATGAGGATAATATTGTAAGCCTTTACAAAATTTTTGTACACTTGGTGATAATTCTAAGTAATAGGCTTTTTAATAAGTAAAGAGAGTATTCACAGATGTATATATGTTTAAAGGAAGACAAGATGAAAGGTGTCATCACACGAGAAAAAAGTGACAGAAGTCACAGTCACACAAAAAACTGCTGTGACATGACCATCGTTTCTCATTGATGTACCTTCAAAAAACTTTCTCAGTATTGTCTCCGAGTTGGAGTCCTCCAGAGCACTTTCTAAGTCATCATCTGTAGAAACATTGTATAAACAATTTTGTATACAGTTTACAGTACATACCTTAACCATCTGACAGTAGGCCTATAAAACAAGTCTTACAATGCTTACATTATATTATCATATTATATATTCATAGGTTAGCAGTAGTAACAAAATATGCCTCGAAAAAATAAAAGAAATGCTTTAACTTTATGCAGTAATGACTATTGTTACTGTGCAAGAAAAAATACACTAGACTAGAGTTTCGAAAGTAAATTTCATACACAAACCCATCTCAGGATTTAGTTTCATCATAGACTCGTAAATGTCCTCATTATCGAAATTGGTGATGAAATTTTGGGAAGCCATCAACATGTCCTCATAGATATCCTCGTTGCCAGAGGTGTTCTGAGATTCCTCCATGTGGGTCTTCACTAAATCTACTGTCTCCTGTTTTGTTTTATGAAAAAAGAAAAGAAAGATTGCATAAATAACTGGCATCATCTATGCTATACTGAAATGAAGATACATAGAAATACTGCTGTATAAATGTATGCTGATGATTATTAACAGACCTATATAACATAATTACATCATTGCATTTCCATTACCAATGTTATGTGCAATGAAATTTTTTACAGTTTACTACAATTTGTTGTCAGTTACAGAAGTCATCAAGAACATTTACGCAATTAACTCACAACATATTCGTCCATAAACTGTCTTAAATCAGAGAAGCCACTCTTCTCGGCCAGTTTGTTAGGGTAATCCCCATCTTTGTTCATCACACTGTAGGCCTGCATGGCTCCAGGGCACCGCATTAACAAAGACGTTAACTTTTTTAAGCCATACTTGGCCGAGAAGTGAAGCAGTGTTGGAAGTTCCACATTACGGTGATCTGAAAACAAAGAAATCTCTTTTCATTGTTGTTCAATAGAGTTTCCTGCAGTCTTCAAAAATAAAAAATAAAAATTAACCATCCACACCAGTTCCTTAACTTGGTGTTATGTTATCTACCTCCATTAAAGATATTCATCATAAGCTAGACTTTTATAAACTATAACATAAGCAAGTTCTTATGAATTAAATCACTTACTCGCTGGTGTGTTATCTGCAATTTGACTAATTCCAAAAACTTGTAATCCATTTAGAGGCATCCGTTCTTCCAGAGAGTCTGCAAGCAAATTATCCAATGACTCAGGCACCTTTGATGTGATATCAAATGCCTGAAAATTGAGTATAATAAAATAAAAATAAAAATTGAATGAAATGTCCTTTTCTGTAACTATTTTTAAAAAGGGCAAACATTATTGTCTGCATGTTAACATTTAATGAATGATAATGAAATGTTTACTTCTGCTCCTGCTGCCTCGCATAAACTCTTAAAATGTCTAAAATTGACTTCATTTTTATTTATTTTTTTTATTGTTACTGACTAAACGACAAATTACATAAAGCATCTTCCATTGCTGAATTCAGGGCTGTGTGTTGCTACTCAGGCATCTGTACGAGATCAGACCACCTGTGGGGCCGATACGCTGTCACAGATATTTGACAAAATGACTACATATTATATAATTTAATGTGTTAAATCATTTAATTTATGAATTTTATTATAATATTAATAATTAATTAATTATGAGACATTACATTTTTCACAACAGCATAATAATGTGAAGCTACTTTGAAACAATAAATATGAAAAAGCGCTATGCAAATAAACATGACATGATTTGTTTGATTCCATTATCACGTTCGTTCACAAGTCATTTCAGTTTATGTGATTCAGGTGTTCCGTTTGAACCGATTGCTTAGATTCAGTTTCATCATTACCTGACACATGAACTGCATTGGATCCATTGCTTTCTTTAGATACCTGCAAATTTCCTCCATTTCTGTGTAATATGTCACAGTTGTTGAACAGACCACAGATTCGTTTTTATAAAGAGTCAATGAGACTTTCCCAGCTGGCATATCTAAGAGAGAAAAAAAATATTGTTTAGAAAACAACACTAACAAAGCCAAACACAAATTTGACAAAGACAAAGCTTCTCTTTTAATAAATGAGCACATTAACAGGAAACAATATGTAAATTCAGTTGAAAGTGAAAAAGCATGGAGGAACTGAAATGAAAAGTTCCTCTTTCTGTGTTTTTGTCTTACCAGGTGACTGTACAGTAACAATGTACTCGTTTACAAGAGTCCCAGGGATCCGCTGAGGAGTCGAGTACTGAGAGTGAAACTCCACCTCCAGTCTGCCCTCATCCACAATTTTCTTTACCATGATTATATAAATATTCAGACGATTCTTTATGGGAACGAACAGATGGTGAGAAAGACATGAGACCATGTCAAAGACAGTAACTGACATAGAGTAACACAGACGATTGATGTTGATTCCGCAAATGTCAGCAAATGCTTTTGAATGAAATGCTGAAGCTATATTTTGTTACAGTGTAAACTTCTTTGATTTCACAAAATTCAAAATACTTTTCAAAAAAGCCGATAGAGTCAAAACATAGTTTTTAAAATATGAACACTGACATTATTTAAGCCATGTACACTAAAATATTGAAATGTCCACACCACGAGACATACTGTATAAAAATATCTCTTCATCCATTCAATTAAATTAGGCATACTTTGATTTATTACATTCTCAAATAATCAAATCGATTGATTTAAAGCTACTTGGTGGAGTATTTAAGTGATTTGTAAAATCACCCTACGGGCAGGAACAAACATAGTCTATGAAGACGACAACTTCAATAGTGAATTACTTAAAAAGTACAGCATGGGCAGCTGTAATATCGTTTTAGTCATTTTATCACCCATCGCTGCTACATCATCCTTCTTTTAACATGTCACTGAATTAAGAATGACTTAAATTATCTAAATCAAGCTTCATAGACGGGCCTTGCACTGACTTCCTGTCTAATCTGAAAAGCACTAAAAGGTGTGAACTCAAACCATGTGAGCTTCTTGCTGACATTACCACTATATATTCTTAGAAAAGTTTTCTATTTAGGCTCTGCATGCATTGTGTGCAATGCACTTACCCCACATAGTATTCTGTCTGGTTGGATAGTGAGGCAAGTTTGGTCGTCTATTGGCCCCATTGTATTTGAAGAAGTTTGCTCAGTATGACAAACATCATCCCCAATCCCCTGAATGTGTTCCGTCTCATCAGGTAATGTCTCGGGAATCTCTGATAATGTGAACGCATTCATTTGTTCTTCTAGTTCAATTTCATATGGATTCTGGCCATTTTCACTAACAGATCCTAGAATGAAAAATAACATATTAAACTTTACTTCCGGTCGACTTCTTAATGTTTAGTTCGATTCATTCTGATCCACCATGCAAAAAATATTTATTCTAAATAAAATAATTAAATAAAATAGACTACAGAGCACAGACTATAATTACTTCAGGCCAACTGTAAGATTATGTATTTAGTCAAATTAATTATGATCCACCATGCAGAACTATTTATGGTACATAAAAAAAACAAAGTAAAAAATACATAAATAATAAAAAATAAAAATAATAAGAATATACAAATCTACAGTTGAATATAACACATATTTCTTACAATTGTATTCATATGCACTCTTTTGCAGTGTGTGTCAGTCTGCAGGGGAGTTATGTTACTGTTTCATATCTTTTAAGGACATCTTAGTATTTTTATTATTGTTGTTGTTATTAAAGGTGAACAACAGTGCAAGTAATTATATGTTCTTTTGCTGAATGAGACGTATACTATATATAAAGTATAAGGAATACACACCATTATCAATGCACTCAAGGACAGTAGACACATATACTGATGGCTCGTCTTCTGAATTGAGCTTTCTCCAGTGCTCCCAGTGTTCAAAATAGTCCGCTGACACTTGCCTTTCTGATATACCACACAAAAAGGCAACAACTTTGCAAGGAGGCTGAAGAAGATCCCGGAAAGTGTCCTGCACTTCTGGGTCGTGCTGCATGTCCAGGAACGCAGCAGACAGCAAAAGCATGATGCACTTGCTGGAGCCAAACAGCTCATGGTTTTTCATCCAAATCTCTTCATTCACATCATACAGAATGAGGGAGCCCTCCAGAAAGTTACATGATGCTACCAATATTTGCTGTAGATACTCTGCCCATTCCCTGGCCTCACTGGTATGGACAATTAACACTTCACACATTGTGGAGTATCCAGGTTGTTCTGCAAAACAATGGATAATAAATAGAAGAATTACTAAGAATTTAAAATAATTTCTTGGTTCATCAATTAACACAATTAAAAGTTACACTGTAAAAAAATTACTTTGAAACGATTTTTACTCAGAAATTTCCTCAAAACTCAAAAATGTCATAAATATCTACAAAGAAAAGGCAAGAAACACATTGAATTGAACATGAAAATTTGAAGTAGAAAGACTGAAATTTTCTTAAAAAACACACTCCAATAATCTTTGTTCGAAAAATATTTTTTACAGTTTATGTAAACGTGAAGGAAACTCAAAATCATTGTTTTCTTCTGCAAAACTGCAATTTAAATGAACTGCTTGCATTCAAATCTAACCAAAGTATACTCCAAAGAGCTTGTTTATTTGCTGATTAATGAATTAGTGAAGAACTGAATGCTAGCCATGTTGCAGGGGCTACATTATTGATTGAGCTAGACACGTTTTGTCTTAGGATGATAGAGAAATAAGTTGGTAATTAGTCATCTTTTGTCTCCTAAAATGCTCTATAAATGGCACTCTGACATAGTGTCGGTGTACAAATAAAATTGGTTAAACACATAATATGAATGAAGAATTTACCAATGGAATTTTATGAATCAGGCTTGCTAACCATGAAATAACATCCACTATACGACCCACATCAACACAACAGAAGTGATCAAATATGGTTAAAGATACATTTCAGTGCAAACCCTGTTTAGCATGTCACTCACATTTGTGTGACTGTCCTGTTTGTGATGTAACCTGTCAGAGGAGACTTCACTTTTCCTGAAACTACTTTAGGTTTTCCAGAGTACATCAACAGCACCCCTCTGAACACATTCGACTTTGTATTGAGTTTGAGCACACACTTCAAGTAGATATATACAGAAACTCATTCTCTGAAAGGAGATGCAATTAAGCAACTTTATATCATATGCAGAATTTTATTTCCCACAAAGTCAATGAATGTTAAAGCAAAAATACAGAAAGATTTTTTTTTTCAACTTCCTTATTGCTTTCACCAAAATTATTATTTTGTATCATGTCATCTCTATCATTTTCAACAACAACAAAAAAAACAAAAAACAAAACTTCTGTCAGTAATCTATTTAAATTCTAAAAAGAATTCAAAACAACAATTCTTAACCTAAAGACCAAACCAAGAAGATTTTGTTTGTTCAGTCGTAATATTTTAATGGCAATAAATGAGATCTTTATTTAAAAATGACTCACCTTGTTTCTTGTGATAAGACTGCCATGTTGTAATAAACAGTGCCTTTCTTCAGGTGGTGTATAGTGGCTGCACCTTTCCACATTGGCTTTCCATTTACCTCCGTTCTCGGTCTATAGCTTCTGATCAAAATACTTTGCATATATGACTGCAGTATAAGACCGATTTAGCCTTCAGCTCATGACTTACATCTACTAAAAGAAACAGTCCATTTCCTGATGGTGGGTGGTAGCGTCACTTCCTAAAATACACAGCAACTGCTTAAACTCACATAGCCAGAGCTGCTGTAGGCTGTTGTGACTCTGTAAAAAAGAAAGAAAATTTCCCAGACAAGTTAAAAACAGAAGTTAAGTAAAACTATAATGTAGCTTATATTTAAAACAGCCAGAACACTCACAAGTTCAGTGCATGGCATAGTAATTTCTTTTTTTTCTTTTTCTGTCTGAAATTTTTCACGGACCCCACACTAAAAAATGCTTTTTATAAATAAATAAATAAAATAATAATAATAAATTAGACTGTATAATACTGTAAAAATGCTACAATCTACAATCAAAACCTGTTAATTGGTTAACGGTAGGTTTCCTTACTCTATACAGTGAAAAACTGTAATAGATCAAATGGGTCATTTGATGTAATTTTACAGTAAAATACTGTTAAATGTACAGTTTTTGGAAAAGAAAAAGAACAAGTCATCTTGTAGCTGATATTCCCAGAAATTCTGTGAGACACCTCTCATTTGATGGTTTTTCATTGAAATAACTAGACATTTCTTATCAGTTATGAACATCAGGGTTTTGTGTAATATTGTTGAATTAATGTTTATTGCATTATTTTGTGTGTTACAGTGATGGTGTTTGGTATTTGTGTGTATAACATCTTGCACCTCCTACATATATATTAGTATTTACCTCAACTGTGGAAAAGCTACTGTGGTGAACTTTGACTAATCATGTGGCTTTCTCTTTACCACCTCTGTTATCATGGTGTTTATCAGCATATGTTAAAGATACAAAACAGATTTTAGTAACTAGGTATATTAACATTATAATAAAATACACATTTTTATACCGTAAATGTAAGTACAATCTGTAAAACTTAAAATGATGCTAAAGTTCAGACAACTACAGCTGACTTTATTTTTCTTTTTTCTTTTTTTTACAGTGCCGTTTAAACCCCCTGTTTTAGATTATTATTTCACTAGATGACTTTAGAGCCCTAAAAACAATGAACAGTTTGCTAGCTGTTAATGGCAGTGGGAGTATACAGCTTTTCTAACTGGTCTTTAATTATTTAACTCTGTACAGAAACAATGCAAAAACCACTGTAAAGTTCCTATTTAAAACCTTGCTATTAATGACATTATTTAACCCACTATTAACTAAAAGGAGGAACTAAAACATTGCAGCACTTCAGGTACATTTGAGTCAGGTTAAGCAAAATGTTGAAGTGAAACATACATTAATTTTGAGAATAAAGTGGAGATAAATTAGGACACACAAGGTATCTACACTTTAAATATGCAAGGCAATATAGGCAACATTTCTATAATGATTTCTATGACTACAGACAACATTTCTATGATTTTTGATACATGACCAGAAACCCTTGCAAATGTCATTCATCCTATGAGAGGTTTTATTCTCTGCTCAGTTGTACCCTCAAGAGAACAATCATGAACTTGTTCTTTAGTTAGTGAAGTAAAACAAGAATCATACTGTGGGTGTTGGAAAAAAAAGTGTCACTTTGTAAAGACCGCATGGGAAGGATGTTCTTAAATGGACAGGGGACATTGAAATTAAAGGATCTGTTCACTTCCAGAATACAAAATTCCTGATAATATACTCACCCCCATGTCATCCAAGATGTTCATGTCTTTCTGTCTTCAGTCGCAACGAAATTAAGGATTTTGAGGAAAACATTCCAGGATTTTTCTCCATATAGTGGACTTAAATGGTGGCTAACGGGTTGAAGGTCCAAACTGCACACTACAGACAAAACCACTCGTTTTTCATGCGCTGTTCAAATTTGAAATTTTGGGCTATTTGGTATTCAATACATATATTTCAAGGTAATTTTCTCAACATGTGTCTTACCTCATGAAATCAGAAATCTTCACTTCAGTAGCATTTACACACATACACCAAACTTTGCAGTTTCTAAAAGGAAGGAAAGGAAAGGACGTGTGGCCAAGTACGGTGACCCATACTCAGAATTTGACAACAAAATGTCAACAACAACAAAAAATGATACAATAATTTTGAACCTGGCTTTGTCCACTGTTCAGATTTCTGTTCTGGAAATGTATGCAAATTAGAGCATATTTAATTAGATAATGCATAATTTGCTGCTTTTAACATAATACTTCAGAAAACATGTCATATAAAACAACTGTTTTAACGTACTGTGATTTATCAATGAGAAAGCATGGTAATGTCTACTAGTTAAACATTTTATGTCTTACCTTAAACCAGCCAGTAGAGATATAGCATTGTGTTAATGTATTATTGTACAATTCTACATATAATTTCGCAGTAAAACATAAAGTGTTGCACATTTTATTGGTGTAGAGAAGAATGTGTATGTTATAAAACATGTGCAAGTGCAACTGCTTTTTATCATTTAATTAGAAGCACCACAATTAACTTGTGTTGTCTTTTACAACAGTGACTACAGGGAACAGGTTTATTTTAAAGAGTAAAAGTATTGAAAATCAACATGTGTAAATAAAGTAAAGCTCTGTAAAAACGTTATTTGCATTTTAAAAACACTACTGTATGTTCTGAGTTTGTCTACACTTAAGATCTTCATGTGCAGTTGAACATATGGGCCAAATACAGGAAATACGTCATGCAAGTGGTCAAGTTCAGAGACCACAAATGTGGGTATTGGGACAGGCCCAATGTATAGAATGATTCACCTGTTATATCCGCCAACTCAACGTGCAAGAAGCCCGATTATGTCTGTGAAACACACTCACTGCTTGACCTGTAGATGGCGCCAGAATATCTGGAAGGGAGAAAGGGACAGTGACTGAACAAAGGCAATGCAAGCAGCCATATCAGAAGCTAGTAAATAAAATGAGATAGCTAGCAACATAATTGTGATTAAATCATAATTGTGATATTAAATAAATATTTATTTTTAATAAGATATTTATTATAAATATTTACATTTATTCGTTTATTAAAAGTACACGAATACTAGAAGCTGTGCGTTGTTGACTGACCCCTGCTGGTGAACACTTGTCATCATACCTCGTAGAAAACATGGCTGCCAACCAGAACACAGAGTGGAGGACCGAGTGCGAGAAATTTCGCCTGGCCCAGGAACTCTCCGAAATAGAGTCGAGAAAAGACCCTGAGAACAACCCTTTCCGATCGAAATACAAAGCTAGAGACCTGTTGAAGGAAATCCATTGTTCGTTGAAAAAAAATCACATCGAGGAGGAGGAGGGCGAGGCTGACAATGAAGCAGACGGTGAGTCCAGGCAGATGGCGGATGGAGAACCGGGGAATGAACGTGGGAAAACGTGTATTGGAGACTCTCCAGCCGGTCTGCGAGCGGTGAGGCTCGCGGTGGTGCATTACTATCTCGGCGTGAACCACATAGAGACCGAGGAGCTGTCAGCTGGAGAGCAGCATCTGATGAACTGCATGAAACTCATTGACAAGTGCACAACGACACGGGAGAACGTCTCGTTATTTATACAGGCCCGGGTAATATACACTGCATTTATGAGCCCTTTCTCCTAAAAGCTTCATATAGGTAAATAAATGTGCAGTGTATTTTGGTGGTTGACTTCTGGTGTGTGATTGTACGTATTGTGTTTTTGACAGAATCAGCTCGGCATTTTGTGGGCGGGAAGAGATGAAATCGAAAAAGCACAAGGATTTCTGGAAATCGCCGAATCTATGTATTTGCTCTACATGAGAGAGGTGTGTGTGGACCGTTTTGTCTCAAAACCTAGTGAAGTAACGTTACCTACCTAAACTGCAACGACATTGGTTTTTTAATTTTTTTTATTATGCAATAGAAGAACAACAAATACAATTACAAAGACATCGGGCCGGTTTTAGGCTTTTCCTTATTTTAATATTTTAGACATCCTAGTATAATGGGTGTGAAAAAAATGACTGGCCATCTCCTCATTGGACGTGCCTTTAGAGAGAAATGCATCTTTACAGTTTACATAATGAAAGTTTTTGTTTTCGATTTTAATTATTTCGTTTTAAAGTAGTAATTTAAAGCTTTCTATAGATCTATTTATCATATGTATTTATCGTATCTGTGACTCAATTCGTTGAGTTTCGGTTCATTATTGTGAAGCCTACTGTTCAAGACGAGACGGCAAGCACATCCTCTGTTTTCCTATTTATTTTATAAAAGCACAACGTTTTGTTGATATTGTGAATGCACACAAATAAAAGTAGACCCTTTACAGTTCCAAACGATGTATTATTCTTATCTTTATGAGCAAAAATGACGGCGTATTTCATTTGTTTCCACTGATGTCCTGAAGCGCGCTTCAGCTTCCACTCTCCGCACAAACGATTGTATATGCACCTAATAGCGCACATTTATATAGGTTAAATGTTTAAACTAACATTGCGATATGCTTTAAGTATTTTATATCTATAGATTTTATTTTCGCCAAGTAGTAATTACAACATCGTATGACATTGTCTCATATGATGCTCATAAGTTTCTTCATATTGCGTTAGTATCTGATAACACCAAAAGAATAAAAATTGCACTACGAAAGATCTCCATGATTAGCCTGTTTTTGCACTTCCTGTTTATCCCTGCTTGAGAATTTCTTTCCAATGAATGGATGACCTTAGCACACGTGTGGTTTTGTTTACAATTTCTGGTTCACTTTCAAAAAGGGCAGTGTGAAAGCGTACCGCACCAAACAAAAAAAATCAACACTGTATTTGGTCCGGACCAAAGCAAGTGAACTAGCGGACTTTCCTGGTGTGAATACACCCTCACTTTTATT
>NW_015557064.1:128249-143918 GCF_001515605.1 Sinocyclocheilus anshuiensis | reverse complement strand
TGCTTAAACTGTTTTATATCTATAGATTTTATTTTAGGCAAGTCGTGATAATTTGAGAAGGCTAAATTGATCAAACATAGGCGATAAGCTCACTGTCTGCCGCTGGCCGCTTGGTAATTACTTAAAAAAAAAAAACTTATATTTAACGAACAAAAAATGCTCCCCAAGACCCCCCACCACCACTTTTTTTTACTCAAAGTATATTTTTATCAAAAAAAAAAAGATTTATTTTTATATCTAATATTTTTATTATTCCAAATAAAGTAGCTATGTGGTGAAAAATTATAATTATGTATAAGTGACCAACTTATTAAAGCCTGTTTATAAAAACAAGATAAATTTAAAGGTATTTTAGAGATGTCAAAGTTGCAATGCAATAAAAAATGTAAACCTCCAGCAGAATTAAATATATGATTTGGAATAAAATTCCAACAGGATGTGGGGTTGTTTAAAAATGTTTTTATCCATTTAACTTTAAACGAATTATTAAGAGTAGAAAAATCCACTAATTCAAAACCCCCCATAGCCCGATCAGCTAACATAACACTTTTTTTAATTAAGTGAGTTTTAGAATTCCAAACAAAGTCAACTATAATTTTGTCCAGCATTCTACAAATTTCCACAGAAACATCCAGTACCATTGCAGGATGGATAACCTGAGATAACCCATCTGCCTTAGAAAGCAACACTCTACCTGTTATTGACAGATCACGCTGTAACCAAGAGTTTAATTTGCGTCGGATAGAGAGAGTAACAGGTTCAAAATTAAGCTCAACGGCATTGTTATGAGTTTTGCATGAAGTCGCTGTGACGTCTCCTCAATATTTGAGCATAACCTGATAACCCTAACCCCAAATGACGCACTTATACAATTTATTCTACCGTCTAGTTTATTAATTATATTTGTGCATGAAGTGTGCAACATTTCACCTTTAGTTTTGATAAAAACAGCTTTTATTAAAGTAAAGTTTTTTTTACCTTGACATTGATTTATAAATCATTCTGATGGTACGCTGGCTTCTGATAAGGCGAATGAGACCGGTTTCATAAGGTGTTTCTTACTGGGATAGGTGACAGGCCCTTTGACAGCTAGACACCCCAATTAGGACAGTGATATATTTACCACGGTGAATTTCACACACTTAACTGTAGGGGCTCCAAAAAGTCTCAGAAATGCATAGAACTACATACAGTTACTCATACATGTTGAAAATGATGTTTTGTGCTGACATTTGTTCCCTTTATGCATATCAGGATGGTCAACCACCACTAGATCTTCAAGACTATTTTGTGTTGGAGGGAGAAGAATTATCCCAACAAGAGAAGATAAGAAGGTAATATCCCTCCCCATGATACCCTCTTTATTATTGTGCTTCTACGAATGTTTTAACCCCACTTTTTCCCTGTATGTGTCAGCAGGTTTGAAATGGCATACACGCACACACTGTATTATCTGGCTCAAGTGTACAAGAATCTGGAGCAGTATGAGAGATCTGGACAGTACTGTCACAGTACACTACAGAGACAGCTGGAGTACAAGCAGTTTGTGCCGCTTGAGTGGGCCATTAATGCAGCCACACTGTCACAGTACTACATCACCAAGGTATGATGTATAATAGTGTGTGTTCCATTTAGTTTTGGAACAAGCTCATGCAAACTGCCTATTTCCATTGTGTGTGAAGTTATTTCTCAGGGTTTTTTTGTGTATCATGACTAGAGATGTCCCGATCATGTTTTTTGGGCCTCTGATTCTATATATATATATACAGTGGGTACGGAAAGTATTCAGTTGAGGTTGTGGACAGGTGTCTTTTATACTGATAACGAGTTCAAACAGATGCCATTAATACAGGTAACGAGTGGAGGACAGAGGAGCCTCTTAAAGAAGAAGTTACAGGTCTGTGAGAGCCAGAAATCTTGCTTGTTTGTAGGTGACCAAATACTTATTTTACCGAGGAATTTACCAATTAATTCTTTAAAAATCCTACAATGTGATTTTCTGGATTTTTTTTTCTCATTTTGTCTCTCATAGTTGAGGTATACCTATGATGAAAATTACAGGCCTCTCTCATCTTTTTAAGTGGGAGAACTTGCACAATTGGTGGCTGACTAAATACTTTTTTTCCCCACTGTATATATATTTATATACGTGGAATTATTTCTTAAATATATACTTGTATGTGTGTGTGTGTGTGTGTATTTATACACGTGTAATATACACAGTACACACATACTATGTAAACAAACTTTTATTTTGGATGCGATTAATTGTGATTAATCGATTTGACAGCACTAAAATGTGTATATATATTTACACGCACACACATTGGTAGATGTAAATGTATGGTAGACATTGTAAACAGACTGTGTGGTCACAATCATGAATATGGTACTACTGATATAAACGTCTTGTATGCACGAAGCTCGCGAATGCCAGAATGTTAGTCAAGTCTGAAGCAAGATGCAACCCATAGCAGATAGTCAGAAGGCAGATAAAAAATTAATTATAAATAAATGACTTTCGAGTGAAGTGGAAGCTCGAATGTGTGTGTGAGGCACTAAAACAGACCTCATTGTTCCTTGCGCGTCACACATACACATTTGAGCATCTTTTTCTTTTTTGTTAATGGTGGTTGGCAAACCTACTGAAAGCTGCATACTACCACCTACTGCACAACACTGGCATGATAGCTGATGTAAAATAAGGATCAGGCTTAGGATAGCCCATACCGATCAGTTAAAAAAATGCTTAATCGGCCCGATCCCAATCCTTGAAATTGGCTTGGGACATCCCTAATAATGACCTCCATGACTCTGTAGTCAAGGTCATAGTAATTACTAATTTACTAATTGTCTCTGTTGTCGTTGTATCACAGACACGGTATATGGAGGCCCGTCACTGTTTGGCTGCGGCTAGTGTCATTGCTACTCTTGCAGGAGAAATCCCCTCAGAAGCAGATGCCAAAGAAAGTGGGTTCCTGTCTGGTGTTCATTCTTGTATATTGTTGATGTTGTGTATTTCACTGCATTTCCATTGCTTTACTGAATGCCATGTGATGGTTGCTAAATGAAAACAAAACTCCCTAATTTTAGGCCGTTCACATGTGGCCTTAGTTTTACTCATAGTGAAACTTTCACTGTAATAATACTGTATTTGATTATAATAGTACTGAAACAATGGCATTTAACAAAAATCTGTCTGTTATTGCAACACTCATGCTTGTCGGTTGTTTTAAATTTCATCAGATCCTGAGGTTGTACAAACCAACAAATTGTGGTTTGTACAACTTTGGCCAAAATTACGGAACCTCTAACGTATAGAGATCAAATGTAAGTTAGTTTTGTCCAGAGACTCCATGAAGTACAAAAAGGTTATACCTACTAAACATCTTTGAAAGATCTAGAAAAGTGTTACAGTGGTGCATTTGAACATGGACTAATGGTATTTACAAATGCAGAGTCAATGTTTTATATAAACTACCATTCTAAAGTCTGAGGTCAGTATGATTTTTATGATATATATTTTTTTTTTAGAAGTTCATACTTTTATTGAGCAAAGATGCATTAAATTGATTAACAATGACAGTAAAGACATTTCTAATGTTACAAAATATTTCAATTTCAAATAAATTGTTCTTTTGACATTTTTCCTGAAAAAAATATTAAGCAGCACACCTGTACATATATAATATCTGTAATATTTCAACATTGATGAAAAAATGTTTCTTGAGCAGCAAATCATTATATTAGAATGATTTCTAAAGGATCATGTGACTGAAAACTAGAGTAATGGCTGCTGAAAATTCAGCTTTGACATCACCGAAATAAATTACATTTTAAAATATATTAAAATAGAAAACATTAAAAATCCTAATATCCCCAAATAAAGACTTTTCCTGCTTTCCTTTTGTCTTATAGCACATTATTTAAAATAAATACATGTAGGTTTGAAATTATATAAATTACAATAAATTATTATGAATGTTCCCAAAGGTGATGCTGAATGTGAAAAACGTGAAGAGCTCCTGCAGAAGCGAGCCGAAATTGCCAGATGCTGGATTAAATATTGCCTTAATCTGATGCAAGATGCTAAAAAACTTCTTGAGGTAGCCATGCTTTTTTTCTTTTACATTTCGAGAGCTTTGACTTATTGACATGACCTGTTTAAGCATTTTCAATTGCTCCATAGGATAATATCGGAGAACTAGACTTAGAGCGGCAGGAAGAATTGAAGAGGGCACGTCGGAATGAAGAGGAAGAAAAAGAGAAGGGAAGAAAAAGCACCATCCTTTTTGGTTCAAGCGATACCTTTGACTCCATTTGCAGCCTGGAAGAAAAAGTAAGCAGCATGCTTCCACTAGACTTTGAAGAAGCCCGTAGCATCTTTCTGGTGGGTCAAAGCTACGTAGCCCAGGCCAAAGAGTATTTCGCAATGGATGGTCACGTGACAGATCACATTGAGATCTTGCAGGACCATAGCGCTCTCTTCAAGGTCCTGGCCTTCTTTGAACAGGATCTAGAACGGCGCTGTAAGATGCACAAACGTCGCGTTGACCTGCTGGAGCCAATCTGCAAGGATTTGAATGCTCAATACTATTTGTTAATCTGCCGACAGCTGCAATTTGAACTTGCAGAAACCTATTATGAGATGATGGACCTGAAGTTGGCTGTGGCCGACAAGCAGGATCAGCCAGATGTGCACACCATAAAGAAGTTTAACCACTTGTGTTCCTCCTCTATGAAGTATTATCAGATGTTCCTCGACTCCACCCGCTCACCAGAGGGAAAGTTTCCTGAAAAGCTGGAGGATGACCTGTTAAGGCCGGCGCTGGTGGCCAAATTCCGTCTCGCCAGATTACAGTCCAAGCTTATTTCCAATAACCTGGCCACCCAACTGGAGAATCTCACCCACTCCCTGGAGTCATACAGTTTCGTAGTGCAATACTGTGAGGAGAACCCAGAAGCCAAGAAGGCTGTTGAAACTGAGCTAGAGTTGAGTATTGAGATGGTCTCCCTGCTTCCTCTTAAGATCAACAGAATTAGATCCAAAATGGCCCCCTGCAACTAACAGGCTGTTGAAAACAGTTCATTGTTGTCCCTCATATAAATATGAACACCTGACAAATATACACTACCCCTTGTTCATTGCCAGATCTAATGAGCCTTCCTAGGACCACCTTCTAAGAAACTCCTTCAACTGTAGAACCATTTATCACAAACTCTTGTGGACTGGTGTAACTGCATGATTTACAGTCACTAATTAATTTTCAGTGTGCAATGTACAATTGTATTTAATGCAGTAAAATGTTTTTTTCAAATATCATGATTGGTATGTTTAGCTGGCCCAAGATTTAAGATATAGCTGTACTAATATTCAAGCATTTTATGCCAATAAACATGCAATAATAAAAAAAAAAAATCTTTGTTTTGTCTTATTCAGTCAAGACAAATTTCAGCTTATTCACAGTATATTAAAGGAATGGCTTACCCAAAAGTCAAAATTTGCTGAAAATGTACTCCCATCCAAAATGTGCATGAGTTTGTTTCTTTGTCATAACAGATTTGGAGAAATGTAGCATTACATCACTTCATCTGCAGTAAAAAGTTAATAACATTTTAATGTTTGTGTAAACTATTCCTTTAATTGTAAATTTCCATTTACACACGCACAGCTTATTTTATTAGCAACCAACATTGTGCAGCCACAGCCATTATAGCTGGCTGAATGCAAAGAGGAAAGTACCAGACTACAGTGCCTGTTGTAGTAATATCATTTAATTGAGTTGATGTAGCAAAAATACTTAGAAATCTTAAAAACAAAAAAAATACTAGAAATTCTTCATTAAGGATGTGGTTCATATTGTACAAGATGGATCACAGATTAGAACAGCATTCATAATATGATCTGATTTCACAGAGTGAACTGTGCAACTACCTGCTGTTTTCAACAGACGGTTGACCCGCAAAGTATAACCCAAACTTATTGCATTTCCTTCTCTAAATATTTCAATAATACCATTCTGGTGCATCTCTTTATTGTTATGCTAAATCTATTGTATATTCATGATAAACAACTATCATCAAATAATTACCAGGATAGATCACTGACTACGGTTGTATGCCACGTTTTCACAAATTATCAACTAGAGTCTGCAATAAGAGTCTTGCTGCAGTTTAAATTTGTTTATTAAATTCATTTTTACTCTCATTTTCATACATTATAATCCAGTAAAACCCAGTGGTTTTGTGTCTATAATAATCCTTTCAGTTTGTGTGATCAGTTTTAGGTTAGGTTAAACTAAATAAACCTCATGCGTGGATGTTATAGTCACAGAAAAAAAGAAATACACCGAATGTTGTCATAGCTTTATCTGAGTAACCGTTAAAGAAGAGATGCAGAGAGTGCAGGGTTTTTCCCAAAGGAAATGGCATCACGTTTTAGTCAAGTCTCTGCAAGGAGCAAATATGTCTTGCTCAGAGGAAGCTTTACCAAACCGAAATTACACGCTCTGTTCTTGAGATATCTGATCATTATACTTGAAATATGAGTAAATGTCCTGTGTCTGTGTGTTTGGGACTCTCTCTCTCAGTCATCTTCAGTCTGAGAAATAAACAAACTTCAGACGCCGAACTTAGCCAAGAGTTAAGTATATAGTTTGACAGACACCAAACTCAATGTACATTCCACCTCAGTGCCATTTAAAACGTGAAGATTGTTTAGAAACATTTTGAAACACCTTCTTCATGTACAACTGAGTCTTTGAGTTTTAGGTCTCCTTTATTATCTGAATCAGTTGTCAGGTCATTTCCTTAGGCCTACATTATATTTAATGCTGTACATTACGTCCAATATTTGTGTTCTCAAAGTAATCGTACTTAAAAACGGATAAAAAAAAAAGTGATTAGTCTGGTTGCTACAGTATGGCCAAATTAGCAGTTAACAGAAACATAAACTCCCCAGCAGACATCACTTGCAATACTTAACAATCCTCTAGACAGAATTTCCCACACTTTCCTTTTGCTTATGCATGTAATGGAAAACTCTGTCTATGCTGTGATAATAAAAGGAGAAACCCTTGTCATTTCCTGTGTGTGCAAAACCCACTTCCTGCAAGCTATGACAGCTTTGTATCAACTGTGTTGACACTGTTATATACTGTGCACAACACTGCTCCACTATATTTTACTGTTTCACATATATTTAAAAAATGTATTCAGATGCTCATATTTATAGCAACATATTACATATCCCTCTCACTTCAAAAGACAAAAATAATTTTTATATATATAGCATTTCTTGTCAGTGGTTCATTTATCAACACATGGACAGTAATACACATTACAATTGATACACATTAGTAAACAGTTGAATTCATTTATTCAAAATGTATACATGTACATGCAGTCATTCTTTTGGTTTGTTAAAAATGCTGTCGTTGTATGTTATTAATCCTGTAGAATTTCGTTTTGATGTTATTCCAAGTAATCTAGTGGGAGTGACACCAACCCATTCCCATGCGTTATGTCTTCGTTCTGGACAAAAAAAACGAGTACTGTAACTATATGGGTGATTCTGCAGAATTTTACTTTATTAATCATAGGCTGTTGGTTAATATTGCTCAACATCTCAGACAAGTTACAACAACAAAATGTAAATACTGTGGTGGCATGAAAAGATTTGAGAAACTGATGGTGTCCATGTGTGGTGCAATGGCTTTCAAGATGTTACAGCATATTTGCTGCATTTGTTGCTCAAGTCTGTGCCTGACACACTATAGGGTACAGATTAAAAATAAAATAACTGAATTTCACTTTTTAAAGATAAGAGCAAATCCATAAACATGGAGCATATAAATGATGGACTGACATCACTTCCATTATAAAACTTGCTAATTAATCCATGTAGAATACTAGCCATTTGTCACTCACTTTAGCTAGGTTCTAGCTTTCAGTTTCCAATGCCTTTTTATTAGTTTATGGATTGATAACACATCAATTCTAAAATCATTTTTTATTGTGAATCAAATTATGGTTCTCTCATTGGACCTTTTTTCTCATATTTTTTGTTTCGTTTTAATCTGACTTGTTTTGCCATTCCTGTTGTGTATTTTTAAAACGACGTTTGGATTCCTGTGTGTATTAGTAGGCTAATACTCAGTGTTTTTTAGGATTGAGTGTTGAGAAACCTTGCCAAACCGAGCTGCTGTAGGCTGCTTTCAGGAAACAATGACGCACACAGGGGCAGGGTCTTTTACATAGGCTACTATTGAACTGGGAAAAGTTCTTGTCCGACGTTCATCTGAAGACATTTTCTTTCGCATCTTCTGCTTGACAGGGACAATAGAATGAGAATTTACCACAGAATAACTTTGGCACTGGCAATAATATGCCTTTTTGGGGACAGCGGACTGGGTAAGTTTTTTACGCATTTTAAGATCAGATGTTAAAATAGATGATAAAGTCGAAGGTTAATGGACTGTTACGGAAAGTGTTTCTGGGTTTTAGAAACTGCGTGTCTTCATGTAAAGTTCAAAGGAAATCATTATAAATTATATTTTAATGAAACCAAATCAAATCAAATGAAGTAACTTTCAACATCAGTAGTTGTCTGTCAAATCATCCATTTTTCAGTTATACTGAAAAAATATATACATCCAGCTCTGTTATAATTAAGCTTGACATGACGCTTTTAAGTAGTCAATTAAAAATAAATAAATAAATAAATAAAAATAATTTACTTACATAAATTCACTATATCGAGCATTTCCCATACTGACATTAATTAGTAGGCTAGCTTAATAATGTTTTTTTAAATAAGTGTGGAAGTCATAATTTCTTGTTCTTCGATTCCGATATCCGGTTCATTAACGGGTCTATCAACTAATCTTTTAATACATTTGAGGAGGAAATATTTAGATTATTGTATCTTATTGCACATAGGCCTACTGTGCTCGGCAGGCTGTTGCCGATTTGCCTAAATCATTTTATTTCAACAGTAGAAATAGGCCTATTGTCAAGATGTGTGGTTTTGAATCACTAAAAATATCCGGCTCATTAGAATCATTCGTTCGTATTTCGGACTACACTGCAATGTGAAGCATGGTTTTGATTCACTAAAAAGAACCGACTTCTTGGAGTTGTTAGTTTGGGAATCGGACTACACTGATCACTTCGCGCTGTAGATTCAGTAGCGGTGTTGCCGCGCCGCTGGGTAGCAGCTGCAGGAAATTGTTTCATATAGAGAAAAATGTCACGATATAGCACGATATTCTTCGGCGGAATTCAATATAATACATAATAAAAATACACAAACAAACAAACAGACATTAAATAAACAATACATAAGATAATACATAATAAATAAAAACTTAAACACATTGAATCTATTTATAAATACAATTTGTGCTTAAAAATGACAAAATAGGCTACATAATAAAAACACAGAATATATTTAAGTAATCTGGCATGTTCATTATTAACAAATCATTCCCGATGAGTTTGAGGACGGTGTTAATGTCTGACAAGCCCCTCATCTGTCATTCTTTATTATCCCTGAACACAGGAGCCCCATACAAAGGCAGGTATATGTGGGTGAAATGCAACCCGGATCATAAGAATGCAAACTGTGTCACACAGATGGGCCCCTTGGTGCCCCTCTCAGGGCAAAGCTCTCGACTTCCGCCTTCTGCTGCAAAACACATGTAAGTTGCCTGTTTGTTCATATATAAAATATTCATATTTATGTCTAAGATTAGTCAAAACTAACAGGATGCATGCACGCCACTACTACAAATTAACTTTCATTTAATTAGATTTTGTTTTAATAACACAACAAAAAATCATATCGCCACTATCCCTGCTGTCATATCTTGTTACAGTTTAATCATCCAGCGATAGTCTAATCATTTCAAAATCTGCAAGAGGAAAGAAACTGGAGTTTTTACATACCCGTATAGGGCTTTTAAAGAAATCCTTCAGGGATGCTATCAGGGTGTTAAAATAACAACCAGCAAGTAAACAAAGGGGTCTGTAAAACTGTAAGAGATTTTTTTCTACCTACAGGAAGTACTGATTGCTTCCTCATTAAGTATCATATAGAAAATGGAGATTAGATGAGAAGTTTAAGAAATGAAACTATTTAACAAAATATGCTGAAGTTGTTGAACATCAGGGGCATTTCCCGAATCACTCATATTTTGTGACATATTGATTGTGAAGCTTCACCACATGATTCAAATCTCTGTTATCGTTTTCTTGGCAGTGCAGATTATTTCTGCTGAAAGTAGTTTAAAATATGTATTTTCTTGGAAATATAAATATTCATAAGGCTTTACAGATGTTTTCTGCAAGGTTTTATAATGTCAAATATACATTTTTAGTTCTCATTCCTGCAACAACAAATGTTGTGTATTATATAACTAGATAAGGTCCTAGATAAAGCACTAAAATGTTTCATCATTTCTGCTAATCAAACAATGTGATTATGGTTTTATTGATATCAATGTAACATCAATGTTTTTTAATTAGTTCTTCAGATTGTGCCTTTACTCAGCTTCCACACATCAATCACATTGACATCACAGCAGCTGGATCTCCTCAAAGTGTTCATGATCTTCATAGCCGGAAAACATAATATCTCACAGATCAACAAGATAACTAGCATATTTCTCAGTAAATTAAAGGCATAGTTCTCCCAAAAATGAAGATTTTGTCATCATTTTTTTTAACACAAAAGAAGATATTTTGAAAAATGTTGGCAACCAGATTCTGGTTGGTAAACAGTTGGCAACAACAATGTTGGTAAACAGTTTCTGGTCTCCATTGACTTCCATAGTAATTTTTTCCATACTGTGGAAGTCAATGGCTACCAGCAACTATTTGGTTTCTTCAAAATATCTTCTATCGTTCAACATATGAAAGAAACTCGTACAGGTTGGGAACAACTTGAGTGTGAATAAATGATAGAAATTTCTTTTTTGGGTTAACTGTCCCAATGTTCCTGTTATTCACTCACTGTTTTTGTTAACGGTTACATTTCCCAATATCTTCTCTATACTACTCTAAACATAGTGTTTGTCACAAGGAATATGTCATTTTTATTTAGACATTCCATTTTGTTTTTTTAAGTCTAGAGTGGGGAGGTCAGTGAGATGGTTAAGAAATGGGCTCCTTATGTTCTCAGCAAAATTACAGGAAGGGCTGAGAGGATGTTGGAGCGCTCTAGAATGACTTTGTGCTTTTGTTTCCAACAGATTCCCAGTTAGCACAGAGGAAGCCACTCCTGAGACGGAGGAGCAGTCAGGAGAGGGTTCAGGTAACTCAGACACCTTCGCTCCTTTTATCAGCATGGATCAGCAGTTGATGAGAGACGGTCCAGAGCAAGAACTCAACAAGAATGAAGAGGAGGGATCGACTGTCGAGTCCAGTGGAGACATCGATTACTCCGAATATGTTTCAACTCAGAAAATAGATTGGCTTTCTAAACAGGATTTGAATGAGGAAGACATTATTGCATAAAGGGCTACATTACGTCTCATGTGCTTTTTTTTTTGTTTTTTAACCATACAGGATGCTGCTTTTTTGGTCACAGATATAATTAATATATATTCTTAAAATGTGACATGATCTGCAAAAGTGTATTTTATTCCAGTTTGCATTGTAAGGATCTATTTTTATTTGCTCTTCAACTTTGAAACTTTTATATTATTATTATTATTATTTTATTTACTCTTAATGTCCACAGTGTGACCCATGATCTGTATTAAAACAATAATTTTAATTTTGGAATGGAAATATTACTAAATTCAACAGAGGTAATTTAAATAAATTGTTTGGATAGAATTTTGTAAAAAAAAATATATATATATTTTTTTTTGCCATATTGTATTTGTAATATATTTTGACCTTTCCAAAAAAAAAAAAAAAAAACTTTCAAAATATAAAGCATTTGTCTCTTATTTTAAGCACTTTACACCAGAAAAAGGAGGAATGAACTGTATTTTGAACAAATTCAAACAAATGTTCTAAATGTGAGATGAGGTCAGCCGTTCAGGCTTCCTGTTTTACCAGAAGTGTCATCACACTTTGGCTATATCTTATGCATTTCCAGACACATCTCATGACCTGTTTCTCAGCATCTAGAGAGTACAGACATAAAGTTTAGAATCATTCTGTATTTAGAGCAACATTATACAATTATTTTCAAGAGGTGCAAACGTGCGGATTCAAAAGTATGGCATGTGGTTAAGATGATACACTGCCTTCAGAAACCATTTACACCCACATTTCATTTCTGTTACACCTTCAAAGTTACACCAAAACAGTAAAATATTTTTCTTGCTTTAGATTCAAAACTTTTTAGGAGCAAAAGCAGATTTTCATCTGGATTTAAAGCTGGACTTTCATGGGGCCATTTCTGAAAACTATTCTTCACATTGCTAGCAAACTCCAGATGTGACTTTATCAGAAGTGGCAGCCAATCTTTCAAGAGCCGAAGAGATCAGCATCTCCAGTTTCTTCTATTTCAGCCAAAGAGATCTGCAACTCCATTAGTGTTGTGTCTGGCCTTCTGTTCACCTCTGACCATCGCTTCATTTGAATAGCTGGCCTGATATCAGAAGAAGTTTGTGTTGTGCAATGTTTCATCTGTTGTGTAACAAATTTTACAGCTTCAAGGGAAGCTCAAGGAAAGTTAATTAAATTTAATTAAAGGGGTCATATGATGCTTTTTTAAAGATCATTATTTTGTGTATTTGGTGTAACAGAATATGTTGACATGCTTTAATGTTCAAAAAACACATTATTTTTCAAATACTGTACATTATTGTAGGTCCTCCTATTATGCTTTTTCACTTTTTTAATTTTAGCCAGTGTGTAGTGTGTATGTTTGGGCATTAAAAAGATCTAGAAAGTTACAAATCTCAAAGTCCACTCCAAAGGGAGATATTTCGTTTTTTAAAAATCCCTTTTCAAGAACTACAACGAACTGCTCGTTTGGACTACAGCGTTTGTTTTCCGGGCTTTGTGATATCACAAAGCGGCTCATTAGAATTTCATTACAAATAATTCCCGCCTACAGAAATTTGTTCCTGAGCATTATAACCCCAATTTGCTATTGTGTGCTGCGCATTTTACTGAGGACAGCTTCCACATCACGAGTAAGTAGTGCCGGATAGGGATGGGCGTATCGATCCTAAGTATCGATATATCGATACTAACGCGAGTATCGAAAGTATCGATACTCAAGCTAAAAATATCGATACTAAGGTGTGTTTTATTTACCAGTGATTTTGTTTATTTAAAATAATAATAATAATGCGTACAAATGCATTGAATTGGACGAATAACATTTGTTCGCAAGTAATTGTGTAGGATAGAACAATTTTCCTGCTCATCTGAACACATGCAAATGTTGCAAGACAGAACCAATCCATCAAAGAGATTTATGGATGCAACAGACTGTCACTGGCAGTCCCTTATGATAATGAACCATGGTGTTACTAAAGTGACCACAGTTCAACTGTAGTATTTGTAGATTTGAATCATGTGTAAACAAAAAACACATTTGAACCATGTGTAAACAAAAATATAACCTAATAAATTACAATTAAGGCATATCGAATGTTAAAATGTGTTTTAAACACAAAGTTAAGTGGTTATTACCCATTTTAGTCTTAGTAATTTAATAATTTAATAAATTTCATCATTTAAAAGTTTAGTTTAGAAGTATCGTATCGGTATCGATATCGACGATACTGCCTTGAAGAATATCGGTATCGTATCGAAAACAAAATAAGTGGTATCGCCCATCACTATTGCGAGGTTTCTTTTCTCAACACTCCTCAGCGCTGAATGTGAACACTCGATGGTGATTGGCTCATTTTTTTTTTCCAATGGAGGCACGAGAGCTCAGCTCTCCCCCGGCCTCCCCCTCCCCTTCTCTATCATTTAGCGGTTGTTACATCAGCAGATTCGGCACATTCGCGATAGAAAAGCGGCGCTTTCCAACTTCAGTAACATGTTACCTTCTTTCTTTGCATGCACATTTGGGCGGCATTATGCTAATATTTCCACATAGTGAGGTAGATATGTGGGGGCGTGTTAGAACGAGTCGTTTTAGGGGGGCGTGGCAGTCTTAACTTTGATAAAGTATATCTCTTTGGTTTTGAGACTTTAGTCTTTGCAACTTCAGGATCTTATCTATTCACAAACAGCTTGTAACACTCCAAAGAGAAAGGAAAACTTGAAATCGCATCATATGACCCCTTTAAATAACATAAAAGAAAGAAAATCATGCTTTTAAATATTACTTTGCAACATAGTCTGAAAACATGCAGGTTTCTCAGAGCATGTTTAAATTTTTTTTTTTTTTTTACCAATAGACATAGTGGGGCATGTTGTCACAATATATGGGGTATATTTACCACAATGCAATATGCCATTCAGCCGTCTACTAAAGGCTTTCCAGTAAAATGTAAACAGTAAAAATGTATAAAGAACACAAAACAATTAATGAAATGGCACAAATGCAAAAGGTGGCATACAAAATTGTCATAAAATTGTTCTGACCACCAGAAATTGTACTTAAAGGGTTAGTTCACCCAAAAATGAAAATTAGCCCATAAATTACTCACCCTCAAGTCATCCTAGTTGTATATGACTTTCTTCTTTCAGATGAATCCAGTCGGAGTTATATTAAAAATTGTCTTTGATCTTTCAAGCTGTTTCATGGCACTTAGCGGTGTTGTGTCATCCGCCCGGAGCTGCTTCTGTGTACAACAGTGAGTGCAAGCTAGATTAAATTGATTATTACGTTTTAAATATGGTTATTTTTCTTACAAAAACACATCGATTCGCTAAAGGAGGCCCTTGTTCAGCCCCGGAGCCGTGTGAGACACTTTTTATTATGGATGGGCGCTTTTTATTTCACTTCTTTTGGACTGATGCACTGCAACACCCGCTGAGTGGCATTAAACAGCTTGAAAGATCAAAGACAATTTTTTATATAACTCCGACTGGATTCATCTGAAAGAAGAAAGTCATATACAACTAGGATGACTTGAGGGTGAGTAATGTATGGGCTAATTTTCATTTTTGGGTGAACTAACCCTTTAATAAATTTTATAATTCAGTTATTGAAATAATCACAACAGACACAAATAGAGTACAAAACAATGCCTGAAAGTATAAAAAAATTAAAAAGTTTTTATTTTCTTTGTTTGTTTGTTACCAACCTGTTACCAACATTAGGTGCATGGAAAAAAAGACAAATTCTAGCATTTTAATATTACAACACGAATATATCTAAACTAAATGTATGTGAAGGAGTGTGTGAAATATATTAATAATAATAATAATAATAATAATGTCTAGATGCATGCTATTTGGGCTTTTATTGCTTTCTTTATCCAACAGCTACAAAATATGATTATACTAATTATGGGATAAAAATAAAACTAATAACTGAGAAAGTATTAACAAAAACCTTACCAACATAATTAAAAAAAAAAACAACGTTTATTTTGAAATTCAGTAGCATGGTTAATGTTTCAGCGCGCTCACGCTGTGTTCCGTCGGTCCCAGCCCGTTCAGTAGTGATGGGAAGTCCGGTTCTTTTCCGCGAACCGGTTCTTTCGGACAGTTCGTTTCAATGAACCGGTTAAAAAAACC
>NW_015557064.1:118271-128013 GCF_001515605.1 Sinocyclocheilus anshuiensis | reverse complement strand
CGCTCCAGCAGTGGGCGTGTACGTTCATTATCCGGCTTGCTGCACAGATGCTGCTCTGCTCGTGTTCATCTCTTCACAGCAGTTCAGTCAGTGTACTGTTTGAGTAAATTAATTACTCCGGGATATTGGTTTATTTCGACTCAGAGGGAGTGTCAGCCACGTTTAAAAAGTGAATAACTTAAGTAATTTGTGGATTAATGCTTACACTTTTCAACGATTCAGTCCGATTTGGTGAACTGGTTCAACCGGTTCACTAAGAAGAACCGGTTAAATCGAATGATTCGTTCGCGAACCGGACATCACTATTCAGGAGTAGGGATCCAGGGGAAGCTGTACTGAGGAGGACTGCGTTCAAGCTAAAGCCACGGAGCTGAAATGGTGAGCGTTAATTCAGACTGCAATTAATGTTTAAAATTATTGTACTTACTACACCGCTTGCCTTATTCCCTCTGGAACAATAGCTCACGATCCTGGCGAACATGTTTGCAGTGTATCCAGTCTAAAGTAGGCCATGGAAGTCGTGAAGGATTGGGTGGGGAGGCTGCTTATTATCATATCAGTCAGCGATAAAACACTGAGAAAACACAGTAAACGGACTCTAGTGACTGTAAAAATGGGCTCTAATGGAGCATATGTACATTTTGAGCTTGTTTAAAAAACTTACATCCACGCAAATCCTCCAGGACCGTTAAAAACATCTGTAAAGCTGAAGGTTAAATCCAAACTAGATACCGAGTTCATGCTGTTTTTCACTAAAGTGAAGCTGTTTGTAAGTATACACGTGCACACAGTAAATGTTTCTACAGCGCTTCCTCTCTCCGTATGGATATTGAGCAATGCAATGCACATGATAGTTAGACGTTTTCCGCACTGCGTCAGCGTTTCCTTTAGCTATTCCATACATGTGATTATATTTGTATTGATACATATTTAACAGTTAAGCTAATAGTAACGTGTTAATTTATGTGTAAAATTACTGTGTAAAACAGAACACACCAACTAAAATGCCATTCAGTGTAACAATAGTTCATATACCAAAAAGTTTAGTCAGGCATCTTTAGAACAAGAAACATTTGGTGACATTAAAAGAAATGACATCATTTAAGGATCACAGTGCATCCCCCAAAAACTATTTCAAATTTTGAATCATTTAAAATATAGTACAATTTAGTATGCTCACTTTTTCTTTTTACATATTTTAAGTACAGGTCAGAATTCATATGTTGCTTCATTTTTACATCTGAGTTACAGTCTGTTACACTGAATGACAATGGAACATTATTAAACACATATTTTGACATTTTATTTTCACAAAAGTTATTTGAAACATTAAAGTAGACACTCTACTTGCATTTAATATGCTTTACAGGTATGTAAAATCACTTTTGTAAATTTAATTTGATGCGGACACCAAAATGGGACGTCTCATCTTTGACTCAAACACAAAGTATGTGAAATGAAACACGTCAGTTTACATAAGATGAAAATTCAACTTATCTGTTTTCTAAATGCATTATAGATCTTTTTGTAAATTATTCATATATGCATATACTTAAAAAAAAATTTTTTTGTAATTTATTAATCAAACTGTCACAACTCAATCTGGATTTATCCAATCATTTAACCTGACTAAACTCCACCCCTTTCTTAGAATCAACTGCAAGCTTGCATTCAGATCTGCCTTCATCCAGTCAACAACTGATGAATGAAACCAAGTCCCGCCTTAAATTTTTTTTTTTTGATCATCTGTTTAACTTAATTATGCATCACAATATGGAGAAAAAGATTTGTTGCTACTTCTGTTTTCATCACGACTTTAATAATATAAAAGAAATACACAGAATAGAATGTAAATGTAGCCTAAATTAAGTCGCCACTCAGCAGGGACTAAAGACATAAATATGAATTTAATCCTTAACTTGGTTAATGAGGTGAATTGAAAAAAATAGTAAGATATTTTGTAATTCTTTCAGAGTTTCCTTGGAGGTCTGTTTGGTCCAGTGTGTGAAATCGATGTCATTCTGAACGATGCTGAAAGCAGAAAAACAGCCGAGCTGAAGACTGAGGATGGGAAATTGGAGAAGCATTATCTGTTTTATGATGGAGAATCGGTTTCAGGAAAGGTGAGCGGGTAGACATCTCCTGTGAGAGTCATTTCCTAGAGTCTCTTAATTTCAAAGACAATTGACGTGTATTGTGTTATGTCACCCCAAGGTAAATATCAATGTGAAACAAACAGGCAAAAGACTTGAACATCAGGGAATTCGCATTGAGTTTGTAGGACAAATTGGTGAGTTAATACATTCAGTTATTCTCTTTCTCAAGGTATTCATGCAGCAAACCAACTTCAGTATTGCTGTTCTACTGTGCTGAGAGCTTAGGAGAGCATGTGGTTGTCACATGGAAAGGGAGCTAGACTGCTCTAAAAAATATTTGTTATGGTGCCCTAGTTGAACTCATTATTACGGTCAAAAAGATTTTTATTTCCTACACTGTAAAAATTATTTTTCAAAGTTGTAAATAAAAACAAAGATTATTGGACATTTTTACAAGAAAATACAGTTTCTTTTTTTTTTTTACTTCAAAATTTCACATTTAATTAAATTTATTACTTGCAATTATTTTGTAATAGTTTGTGAAATTTTTAGGAATCATTAGTGATTCTGATTGTCTCAGCAATCTCAAAATTGCTGCTTACAATGTCTTTTTTTATGTCTAGACTGCATAAGAACGTGCGTGTGTGTGTGTTTTCCCATCATGCAGAGCTCTTCAGTGATAAAAGCAATACTCATGAGTTTGTAAACCTTGTGAAGGAGCTCGCTCTGCCCGGAGAGCTGACACAGAACCGCAGCTATGACTTTGAGTTCATGCAGGTGGAAAAACCATACGAGTCTTATGTTGGAGCGAATGTGCGATTGAGGTTAGTGAAGACTTTGTAGATGTTTTTTTTCTTCTTCTTCTTCTTCTTCATCTTCTTCATCGTGGCTAAGTTTGGCCAAACACTAATGAGAAAAATCACATTATACTCATGAGTTTGTAAACCTTGTGAAGGAGCTCGCTCTGCCCGGAGAGCTGACACAGAACCGCAGCTATGACTTTGAGTTCATGCAGGTGGAAAAACCTTATGTTGGTTATGTTGGAGCGAATGTGCGATTGAGGTTAGTGAAGACTTTGTAGATGTTTTTTTTCTTCTTCTTCTTCTTCTTCTTCTTCTTCATCTTCTTCATCGTGGCTAAGTTTGGCCAAACACTAATGAGAAAAATCACATTGTTTGTCTTTTGACTGTTGCTTTAGGACACAGTTAATCTTTAAAATTTGTCCTGGCTTTAATTTAAACTCTATCTTTTTTGAAAAGTCAGACAAGATCATGTGCTTTTTATATCTCTGCAGGTATTTCCTTAAAGTTACAATTGTGAGGAGGCTGTCTGATTTGGTGAAGGAGTATGACCTCATTGTGCATCAGCTGGCCTCCTACCCTGACGTCAACAGCTCTATCAAAATGGAAGTGGGCATTGAAGACTGCCTACATATAGAGTTTGAATATAATAAGTCCAAGTAAGTGCACTTAACTTTATTGTTGATTTAATCCTAGTTACATAAAGTGAGCTGCTGAGTAATTCTAAGTATGTATGGATTAATTGGCTTAAACTTATTAGTCTAAATGAGCTAACAAAAGTCTTTTTGCCTATCAGGTATCACCTCAAAGATGTAATTGTGGGTAAAATCTACTTCTTACTTGTACGGATTAAAATCCAACACATGGAGCTTCAGTTGATTAAGAAAGAAATGACGGGAATTGGTATGATCTTTTGTGTTAAGTTTTATACACGTATATGTGAATATGATTTATGCATGACTGTTTTGAAAAAATATATCTAATTTATGATTATTTTTAAAAACTAAAGTTATTATTAAAGAACATTTATAGTAGTCCAGTTTCTTTTGCATGTTATTTATTTTAAACAAGAACATTTCTTTATATACACTACCATTCAAAAGTTTGGGGTTGGTAAGATTTTTAAAATGTTTTTGAAACATTTTAAGCATTTTTGCTCACCAAGGCTGCATTAAACACAGTAAAACAATACTATAAAAACGGTAATATTGTGAAGTATTACATTTTACAAAAATAATATTTTCTATTTTAATATATTTTAAAGTGTAATTTATTCCTGTGAATCTGAATCTACTGCAGCCAGTGTCACATGATCCTTCAGAAATCATTCTAATATGCTGATACAGT
This sequence comes from Sinocyclocheilus anshuiensis, assembly GCF_001515605.1. Lineage (NCBI taxonomy): Eukaryota > Metazoa > Chordata > Actinopteri > Cypriniformes > Cyprinidae > Sinocyclocheilus > Sinocyclocheilus anshuiensis. The sequence goes on along the minus strand of NW_015557064.1, from coordinate 123,770 downwards.
GCTCAATAAACATTTATTAATTTATCAATGTTGAAAACCATTGTGTTGCTTAATATTTTTGTGGAAACCATGATATATTTTTTCAGGATTCTTTGATGAATGGAGTTCATCAGAAGAGCAGCATTTAAAAAAAAATTAAAAAAAACGAGTTCAAAAGAACAACATTTATTTGAAATATAAATCATTAATAACATAAAATATCTAATATTAAAATGTTATTTTAAAAAATGAATAAAACATTTGCCCCCAAACTTTTGAACAATAGTATATTTGTAATTTATTTTTATAAATGTAGTTTTTTTTTTTTTCCATAACTTAATCACTTAAAATTCAGTAATTTCTCATTTGGTGCTGAATAATGTAAGACTGAAGTGCATCGTGCGACATGCTTCTCTAGGGCCGAGCACAACTACTGAGACAGAGACTGTGGCCAAATATGAGATTATGGATGGAGCACCAGTGAAAGGTGAGCAGTTGCTTCACACCATTTTCTGTATCATTTTGTAATGATATGAGTGTAGATAAGTCTTTTAAAAAGTTGAATAGCTACTACAGAAGACAGAGTACTAATGCCAGGTAGAACATAAATAATGGGCCTCATTCATGAATCAGAACAGAACAAATTTCTGTGTAAACCATTCATTAAACCTTTCGTGCATGAATCATCACATTCAGTTTAAGGCAGGGTTATTATAGTAAAATAAACTAAAGCCATAAAAAATGTTTGTACTTGAAATAAAATAAAAAAGCTTAAAGGGGTCATATGATGCTATTTTAAAGATCATTATTTCGCCAGATTGTCAAAGCAAAGTCGGAATTGACCCTTATTTTTTTTTTAGAAATAGCCTTTGTGCACAGCCAGCCTTTTACTCTTCTAGGTTAAAAAAAAACTCGTCCATAAAATGCGTTGCACAAATTCGAACATCTGGGTTGTTCTGTTCTGTTGTAAATAAATCAATGATTCCTAATTGCATCTACTTCCGGAAGGCCAAATCCTGAAACCACGCCTTCTTTCTTTGCGTGCACATTTGGGCGGCATTATGCTAATATTTCCACATAGTTACGTATACATGTGGGGGTGTGTTAGAATGAGCCGTTTTAGGTAGGCGTGGTTGACTTAACTTTTATAAAGAATATCTCTTTGGATTTGAGACTTTAGTCTTTGCAACTTTACAGATCTTCTTTATGCACCAAGAGCTTGTAACACTTCAAAGAGAAGGGAAAATTTGAAATCGCATCATGTGACCCCTTTAAACGTTTTATTTCAGCTAGTTGCCAAGGAAACATCTCATTTTCATTTAGTTTAACTTGATGTAATAAAATAACTAAAACTGACATTAAAAATTAATAAAAGCTATACAAACATAAAGCTAACAAAAATGACTAAACACAACAAAATTATTAAAACTTCAGCTAAAATATAAAAATGAAAAGTAATTCAAAATATTCAAAAAATTAAAACGTTAATAGTATTTCAAATATACTAACACTGGTTCAATGCTTCATATAACATTTATATTATATATTGCCAGTTTCATTATTCCTAAACTGACTTTTTTCTTCCTACTGTGCTAAAAATGTATTTCTAGGTGAATCCATTCCTATTCGCCTTTTCCTGGCTGGTTATGACCTTACACCCACAATGAGAGATGTTAACAAGAAGTTCTCTGTGAGGTACTTTTTGAACTTGGTGCTTGTGGATGAAGAAGATAGGAGATACTTCAAACAGCAGGTACAGTTGTAATCAAATTTACAGTATGAAAAAAAATAATTTTGATCTATAAGAATTATATAAAAATTGTACTTTCAGTGTCTCTTTGTCCAGCAAGGTGAATAGAATGATTTGTATTATTTGTAGGAAATAGTTTTGTGGAGGAAGGCACCAGAGAAACTGCGGAAACGGAACTTCCATCAGCGCTACGAGTCACCTGAGCCTCGGCCGAGTCTCTCTGCTGAGCAGCCGGAAATGTGAGCGGGTTTTGGAAAGCAACCATCCAGGGACACGCATACCTCTCAGTGACCAGTCGCAGGAGAGGAGAACATCTTCCACCGAACATACATGCAGATTGCTGTTCACATGGTCACCCCTCACAGCTTATGGTGATGAACTGTGCCTGATTTGGCTCTGTCCTCCCTGCCGTCTACAGCAAGCAATCTGTTAGTATACAAGGACACTTTTTTAGAAAGCACTGGAAACAATGTAAGTAATCTAGCACATCTTGAAGGTTGCACGCCTCCCTAGATGAAGAAATGTTTTTAAAAGTGCACTCACTGGTATCCTCTATGTTCCACATCATAGAGCAGAAACACATAGAACTAAACACATTTTAAAGAGCTTCTTCATGCATGCTAGCTGCTGAATCTGAGTGCATAGTAACAGTTAACAAAGGCAATGGTGTCAGTTTAAAAAGGTCAAGAAATGTAATGGCACCCAGGCTACACTGTATTTGCAATCCACTTAATGTTGTAAAACATTTCTATTTAACTTATTTAGCCATCTTCTCTGTTGTTTGTTTGTTTGTTTCTTAAATACTCTTTATGTTAAATGAATTCTGTCCTTGAAATAAAAAAGTATATACATAAAATATTTAAAGAGGTTTTGGAAGCTTTATAAAACTAGGGCAGTTTGTGTAATTATATTGGGCACATGTATTCAACTTGTCAGCCCAGTTTTGAATAACATACTGGCTTAGTAGCAAAAGTGAATGTCTGAGATGATTCATTGCTTTTGATTGCTAAATATCATCTCTGCTGCAAATACATTTCATACTGTCTAAATTGTTAGACGCCCCAGAGAAATTATGGAATTTTGTTGTATCTTTTGCATGTCATCTAGACTTGTGCCGGTATTCGGTAATGCGATATCTCGGTAATGAATCTGTATTATGACAGCACTTTTTTTAAAACTAAATTTAAATATCGTGATAATACCGTATACCATAATAAAAGCATTAGCAATTAATCGCAACATGAAAATTTGATACCGGCATATCCCTATCCTGCTATAATATTTCCTAACAAAGAGGGATGTTAACAATTTTTCATTGTTGCAAATGTGCTCTTGCATATTTTGTGGTTTATGGATTAAATGTTTATTTGGACCTTTTCATTTTGAAACCGTTTTTGATTTCACTCTAAAACCAGATGTATTCTCTTTTTTCCCCCCGTTCTTCTATTGCTTTGATTTTAAAACTCACACTACATTACTAATGGAAATGTCTGTGTACAAAGCCATTGAGTGCCCCAATGGAAAAGACATAGCGAGTGTTTGGAGAACTGATTGAGTAGTTGTACTACGGCAACGGAGTCATTTGTACATCTTGAAAAATTTTACATATCAAGTCATAGTTTGTTTATCTGCCAATGTCAAATAAAAATGCAAGTTTATACTTACAGCTACACTATGTATTTATAAAAATATCAATGTTATTATTGAGTGGTGCTAAAAATCCATCTTTCAAACCATGTTTTACCTAGAAAAACTTGATAAACCTACCATAGTGACTTGGAGCTGTCGGGACCACTGATCTATATATAATATCTATTGTAGATCAGTGTCGGGACGGAAATTCCATACATGCGTCATTCGCATGTGCGTGTCACGCCATATTCATAGCAAAGTCATGGTGAATTCAGTTTACCGGTTACAGTCTGCTGTAAAACATCTCAACTAGATAATGGCACTGGATCATAAATCTTTCAAGCCTAGTCATATTTGGGAGTGGATTATTCTTTGGAGGCCGTAAGTCAAACCAGTTCACAGAGAGGTCTGCATCAAAATGTTTTTTAAATGCATCAGAAGTGACTATAAAGGTCATGGAAATTCATTGATCGAAGTGGAAACCTATTTGAGCTTTATTTCCTTGAAATAAAATCTTAAATGATAACAAGTGCCCAGTTTTCGCTTCTATCTGTCACTTATTTGTTTTTTTTTTCACCATAAAAGTGAGCTTTAAGAAAATAACGTCATTCAAAAAATCAGTTTCGTTTGCGCTGAAATGCTGAATCCGAAATCGCCCCCATAACCTCAGTAACTAGCCTCTACATTAGGCCACTATTACTAATACAGTTCACTTGAAGGAGTAAATGAAAACGAGTGAATTCGGACACTGAGTGGACCGGAAGGACTTTTGCATAGTTTGTGCTTGCTGTTTAATAATCATTTGAAACTGGCAGCTCCAGTAGTAAGATGAAATAATAAGTAATTAACGCTGTATTACATCATGATGAACGAGCGCTTTGTAAAATGAACGGATGGATGATGCAGCTGCGGGCGCCTTCTTCTGGCGAGACGACTCTCACTCTCACAGTGCATTATGGTAGATACTAGTACGGCTTATAGATTAAATGTTAAAACGGCTTGCCATATTATGGGTATTATTATCCAGGTATTATCTAGCCTTTGAGCATACATCAGTTGTACCAAAGAGTATAGAAGACCAAGAGGCGAAACTCAGTAGAAAGTTCCATTGCAACAGCGGCGCCCAGCAGCAGCCCTGCGACATCCAAAAACGTATTTTAAATGCAAAATTGATTTCCGTACGCTCTAAATACTTTTTTCTTTGCGAAACGAACATTTTCTTAATAAAGCCTGCAAGTGACGTCGCTAGCGGAAGTGCAAGTGTCTGAGAATGCAAGTCTGAGAATGCACGTCTGAGAGACCCTTTTGGTCGCTATGGCAAATATCAGCTGCTTTGTTTAAAAAAAAAAACATACATTAAAGCTGAAATACAGCCTGAACGATGACAACAATAACATACAATCACTAGACTATTGATCATCAAACCCTTTTAACAGTTTATTTTACAGATTTTATTTTAAAGTCTTCCCTTTTTTCACAAAACCTTTTGCTCTCTAGAAACCATGTCAGTTTCGGTTGAAAATATTTTAAGTTCAAGTGTTAGCATTATAAACATTGAATTAATAGCAACATATGAAACTAAATTAATGACAGAAAAATTAGGAATGTTGGACAATAAATATATAACAGGAATATAACAGCTTGACAGTAAACTGTTTTTGCAGTATTGTCTTAATGTCGAAGACTGTAAACAAAAAAACTTTATGTAAAAAACACACACACACGTACAGCCACTTTCTCCAAAATTGTTTAATTAATTATGACAGAGACACAGCAATGCATCATGTTCTAATCTAGATCATCATGTTTGTAGTGTGTTCCAGGGGATTAAAACGTACAATATATATTTCAGACCTAGTGGAGTAATAGTAAATAATAATATAGTAATTGTAAATGTATAAAGTTGCATAAGCTCATTACTTAGTGTCATATCCCTAATTCCCTATAAATCATTATTATGGTTTCTATGGCTAGGACCAGCAGTTCCTACAAGGATTTAAGTTTACTAACGTTACTAGACTAAAAACAGTTAAAGGGGTCATATGATGCTTTTTAAAAGATCATTATTTTGTGTATTTGGTGTAACAGAATATGTTGACATGCTTTAATGTTCAAAAAACACATTATTTTTCAAATAC
>NW_015557064.1:104702-118051 GCF_001515605.1 Sinocyclocheilus anshuiensis | reverse complement strand
CTTGTACCACGGCAGATCAACATTGTTTGTTGCGGACAACTACTGATGTATAATGCTATGTAGTATAATAAATGATAAGACACTTGTTCTTTGCTTTGTTTTATTTTATATAAGAAGGTGTAACATTAAAATATATTAAAGTGCACATAAACACACAAAACTCAAGTACATATGGAGGGAGGGGTTCTTGCAGACCAATCACAGCGCTTGCGGTCTGCGTAGAATTGACGCGCTGTTAGATTTTTGGAGAGGTGCACGTCAGGCTACGGCGTATGGGTGTGCGTCTATGCGTAAGCTACGGCGTAGGTCCGACGCAGAAGTATAAATCAGCCTTAAGGTTTCGGACAGTACTAAAAATGTCTGTCCCCTCAAATAGTGCCCTATTTAAGGGTATAGTATAGGGAGCGATTTCGGACACAGCGCTGATTAGAACTGTTTGTAACGTTACATGTCAAACCCCGCAAGTAGTTTCAGTTTGTGCCACTTTCCAAAAATTATTAACTTTCAAGATTGCACATGTTATAGCGAACGTATTCCCTTGATATCATAGTCTATAATACACTTCATAGACTATGATATATTTTCCCTAAATATTTCCAATCTTGACTTTAACACTTGAATCATTAGTGAAATAAAAAAAAAACAGGCATTACTTCGGGTACCAAAGATTCTTGGGTCCTTCTGCACGTTGTCACTGAGAGGAACTTGACGTCCTTGTCATCATAGAGGCTGGTACTGTTGCTGTAGTTAAACAGAGTTAATTAACATGATGTTTATAATATAAATTGTGCGACCGCGACTGTTAATTTTTATTATTCTGCTCGACCAATTGCACTGGATTAACGGAAGCTAAAAATGTCGGTAAATCGCTGTGTTTACTTATTGTCGCGCTCTCACATCCGATACCGGGTCTGTGCTAGCACAGCTGCTGTAACAAACAACACTACACTGCATCCAACAAGAAGGACATTTGAAAAATTATCAAGTAGACATTCAAATTCAAACAGTTCATCGAGACCCCTGGACACATCCCTGTTTGTACCGCTCACCGTCAAAAGTGATGAAGGCGGGGACGGGCCAGTCGGCGAGGAGTTGACTCAACCGCTGGACAAAAGTAAACTCAGTGTTTAGTAGTGTTGTGTTATTAGTATATAATCGATTTATAGATGACTCACTTGAAGTACTGGACATTCATATTTGCATCTGAATGTATCTTTAATATACCTCATTCAACATATGTATATGAAACCAAACTATATTTTTGACCATGCAGATGAAAATGACAATACTCGATTCAGTTAACCATAATCAGAAATACATCCGATCGTTGTGTATTTACCCGTTTTAACAGGTGAACTTCTCAAGGTACTGAATAGATTCTACAAAAGAAAAGAGATGCAAAAACTGGCTGCTGACCAGGGGCTTGATGGTAAGAATCATGGACCTATTATTACTACATGATCTTACATAATTAACATTGTATTTGTCAACCACACCCATCACATTGTGTTATTATAACAACACGCCCATCTAAAAACAATGCACAGAGAAGTATGTCAGGAATACAACTGTATTTTGTTTGTCACAAAGCATTTTGTGATCGTTGTTTATTTGTTCTTTAACAGCTCGTCTCTTTCATCAAGCATTTGTCAGTTTTAGGAAATATGTGCTGGAAATGAACTCACTAAATGCTGACTTTCACATCATTCTTAGTGACATCTGTTGTGGAGCTGGTGAGTATTTACATCAGATATACTGAACTGTCAATATCCATAAGAAAACCCCAACTCTATCATGTTCCTTTCCTCATTCTAGGTCACATAGATGACATTTTCCCATACTTTATGAGACATGCCAAACAGATTTTCCCTATGTTGGACTGTATGGATGATTTACGCAAGATCAGTGACTTACGGGTCCCAGCAAACTGGTACTGAGAGTTTCATCCACAGATTTTATCCAATAATGTACACTTTCTCATCTGCACTTACTGAAGTTGTAATGCACAATACTCTGAATCACTCATTACAGTTAGTATTTTTTTGTACCAATACAATCTTTTGAACGTGATAAATGTGTGTTACAGGTATCCAGAGGCCAGGGCTATTCAAAGAAAGATTGTTTTTCATGCAGGACCCACCAACAGTGGTAAGACCTATCATGCCATCCAGAGATTCCTAGCAGCCAAGTCTGGAGTTTACTGTGGACCGCTAAAGCTGCTGGCCCATGAAATCTATGAGAAGAGTAATGACGCAGTGAGTTTCACTCCTCAGACTAGCTTATTTTGTTTTTTTATGTAATTACACATTAGTTGTGAATGTTAGAGCCGCTGTGTATGGTTTACTATTAGGGAGTGCCATGTGATCTGGTCACAGGAGAAGAGAGAATATTTGTTTATCCAGAAGGAAGACTGTCTGGCCACATTGCCTCTACCATAGAGATGTGCAGTGTCACAACTCCATGTGAGTATAGAGAACATGATCGTTTGAACCAATAGGCGATACCTGAGTTTATGTTGAGAGCTGAGAGTAATCTTAAGCAATTTAATGAAAATGCCCAATTAAAAAGTACAAAGAGAAACGAAATAGAAGTAAATATTAAAAATCGTTATTTTTTTTCTTTTTTACTTAACTGTTCTTTAATCGTTTATTGACTGTAAAGCTTCCTTGAGCTTATGGAAAGGTACTGTATAACTAAAACACATTATTATTGTTTGAATATTTTGTTTAGATGAAGTGGCTGTCATTGATGAGATTCAAATGATCAAAGATCCTGCAAGAGGATGGGCTTGGACAAGAGCTCTTCTAGGTGGGTTCGCTTTTGGAAGTCACCAGAAACAGTATTTATTTACACATACAGTAGGGTTCAAATATTTGGGAGCATATTAATCATTGGGGATTTTTATTTATTTATTTATTATTATTTGTTTCAACAAGAAAAAACAAGCTTTAGGAACTAAAGAAAAATATATAATTTTCTCGGTCATTAATCAAATAAGCACATTTGTGAAATTGACTAAGAAAAAGTTTTGTTGTTTTCACCTGAATCTTTATATTGATAAAATTATTTGTAATGGTGTATTTTCATTAGTGGTCTCAGATTCTTTTGTAGACCCACTTATTTATCACTTTATTTCCTTGTTTGGGCAATTTGGATTTCATATAAATATAATAAATGAGTTATGTCAAAGATATATATAGATGCAAATATGAAGTTACTCTTTTTGAATAGGTTTGTGTGCTGAGGAGATCCATGTGTGTGGAGAAGCTGCAGCAGTTGACTTTGTCACTGAACTCATGTACACCACTGGTGAAGAGGTTGAGGCGAGTCTCAGCAGGTCTTATTGATTATTGCAAAGTGAATGCACATTAATATTTATTTAGCCTTTGCTTTTTTTTAAATTATGTTGATGCTTACTGTTTGTTCATTTGTCTTGAAGATAAAAATATTCATTGTTTGCCTAATGGTGTGAGATACTGAAGCCATTAGTGTGCTTTGACATAAATGCTTTTTTTTATCTTTAAGGTACATAATTATAAGAGGCTGACCCCTTTTTCAGTCTCAAATCATGCAGTGGAATCATTAGATAACCTGAAGCCTGGCGACTGCATCGTGTGCTTCAGCAAAAATGACATCTACTCAATCAGCCGACAGATAGAAGTTCGGGGCCTGGAGTGTGCCGTCATTTATGGCAGCCTGCCCCCTGGTAAGAGTACTTGAGTCAGTTTGTTCAAATGTGTCATAAGAGAAATCGTGTGAGGTAAATTTATGATATGGTATATTGGTATATTTATGATCTGGTTCTAGCTTTTTTAACTTGCTGTATTAATATCACATTGCCTTCCTGTCATTACATCAAAATAATTTGGTTTTAAATTTTATCTGGAAACTAAACTAAAATTTTGATTGATCAACAGGCACCAAGTTGGCTCAAGCAAAAAAGTTTAATGATCCAGACGACCCTTGCAAAATCCTTGTTGCCACAGATGCAGTTGGAATGGGTTTGAACCTGTGAGTAACGTCTTAAAATGACAAAACCAGTAACCCTGTTTTACAATTTGACACCTAAAACCTTTACAAAAAAATGAAGTTATCCCCGTTTTTCATGACAGTTTCCCACTTTGTTTTTGATCCTGAGAATTAAATCAATGTTTCTCAAACTTTTTGAGTCAAAGGCCCTCCACATAGACAGAGATATAGTATTTTATCCTGTTAATATTGCAGAGTTCAATAAACATTAAAAAATACAGGAAACTGAAGTATTAATGTATTAAATTAACACCAATTCATTTTGTGATTCCAGAAGTTTCAAGGTTTTCAATAAAAATACTGAGAGAAAATAAAAAGAATTAAGATTTCAGTTTATATCTTCTTTGTTTATTTGTTTTGTAGCATTTTAATTTAGATTAGAGATATTTTAATGTATTAATAATAATTTATTATTTTAAATACTTTTAAGTTGCCCCCTTGGATGTTTGCCGAGGTCCCCTAGTGGGCCCAATGCCCCGTTTGAGAAACATTGAACTAATTGTATACTTTTGACTGCTCTGCCTATAAAGAAATATTTTCAATTTCTTTTGCATTATGTTTAGCCTTTTGTGTCACTGCACTAATCACAGCATATTATGCACAACAGAGTTTGATTTCTTCAGCATCTTAAAGAAAATACTGGTTCTTTGTTTCCTTTAGGAGTATTAGGAGAATCATCTTTAATTCTCTGGTAAAACCCAGTGTGAATGAGAAGGGGGAGAAGGAGCTGGACACTATTTCCACCTCACAGGCGCTGCAGATCGCTGGCCGAGCAGGACGCTTCAGCTCTGTGTTTAAAGAGGGTGAGGTCACTACTATGCAAAGGGACGACTTGCCTGTTTTAAAGGAGATCTTGGGGAAGCCTGTTGATCCTATTGAGGTAAGAATAATTTTATAATAATTATAAAAGTAAATATGTTGTTTGGAAAAAGGTTTTCTTATTTGTTAATTTCTCATGCATTCCTGATCTCAGACAGCAGGATTACACCCCACAGCAGAGCAGATAGAGATTTTTGCCTACCATCTTCCCCAAGCGACTCTCTCAAACCTTATTGTAGGTCTAAATATTCAGCATTATCACACAATTATTTTAATCATATACTTTTAAAACACTCCCTTTATTTTATATTCCTTTATACAGGATATATTTGTGAGTCTTGCACAAGTGGATGGACTTTACTTTGTCTGCAACATTGATGACTTCAAATTCTTGGCGGATATGATTCAGCATATTCCTCTGAATCTGCGTACCCGCTACGTGTTCTGCACGGCTCCAATTAACAAGAAACAGGCCTTCGTTTGCACATCCTTTCTCAAGGTAAGCGTAATAATCTGAACGAACCACCTGTTAGCTCAAAACCTGAATAATTCACAGCAAAAAAAAAATTTAATTACAGAGAACTAATAGAACATTTTGAACATTTAGTCATTTGATTTGGTTAAGTTAAGAAATTATTTATAATGCAGTGGAAATAGTATGTGAAAATTAGTATGCGAAGACATCATCACTGCAGGATTTCCAGAAAACTTTTCAGGCCTAGAAACAACATGGAAATGAATACAAAAGTTATATTTGGATGTTTTATAAAATTATTTAAAAAAATCCTTGCCTGGAAATCAAAAATAACTGGAAAATTTATGGATAATAATTTAAAAAATTGTGCGGTATCCCGGTCCGTGTACCTTCTGGTCATTTGATTCTCTACTTAAAACGAAATAAAGAAAAATGAGAAACTGCTGATTTTTCAGTTTTGTTCATGGGTAAAAAATTAGATTATGCTTTAATATTAGTTTTCGAATGTGTGGGCAATGCTGAAATGCCCCTTTCACCCCCCCACATCCTCTGCTACACCGTATATGTGGCAACCGCAATTTTCAATAGGAGAGTTGGGGCAGGCGAGCCGAGCTTATTCACGAGAATCCTGCGGCTTTGTCGTGTAGGCTGCTAGCGGCGCTTACAAGGTAAAAAAAATCGATATTTTCATGGCTGCTGCATGTTATTGACTGAAATTAACTGAAATGACTTTATTCATAACCAGTAAAACGGTATTTGAGTTTTATTGTATGTGATCTAAAATGATGATACTCGCGGTTGCTGATTTTAGCCTACTCATTTTATTCTAGGCCTATTTATGAAAAACCTAAAAAAAATACAGCTTCATTTTTGTTCTTCTGTTTCTTAAACAAAACAAAAATAATTTCTCTTTATTTCCATTTCTCATTATTTCTTTTTAAGTAGAAAATCAAATGACCTGAAGGTACACGGACCGAACCCTGTCACTAACATGGCTGCTGTTCCACAGAAAAAAATACCAGTTTTAGTAGAAACAGCCATTTTAAATATAATTTTCTTGTAATGGTATATTTGTATTTGTTAAAGTGCGTCAAAATGAAGATGATTTAATAAGGTGCTAGGAGAAAATGAGTTGGGAGTTTTTCGACATACCCTAACTGCACCCTAACGGATTTACCCTCACAGTGCAGAGCACAGCGTCTTCTCCAAAGGAATCCGCTCGACTCGTTTTCATGACTCGGAGTCGACTCTTTCTTTTGAAAGACAATAACTTTATACACGGTGCACTTTTAGATGTAAAACTTTGCAGGATTTTTTCATTCACTTAGAGCTGTGTTACACTGCATGAAAGGTAATTTTCAAAAATCCATAATAGGGGCACTTTAAGTTTATTTCAGTTAGTGAAATATTTTATTATTATTAGTTAGTTGCCAAGGCAAGATTTCTAATGTTTTCATGTAATATTTTATTTCAGCTTTTAATTAAATTACTGTAAATGATTTTTCAAATTTTCAGTTTTAGTTAAGAATAGTAACACTATATAGTAGTAATTGTATAATAGTATATTTATAAATTAACATTGACCTGGCTAATAAATGCTGTAAAAAAATCTGTCCTCTATAGTTTGCCAGACAGTTCAGCAGAGATGAGCCTCTGACATTCAACTGGGTGTGTCGACATGTGAATTGGCCTCTGGTGCCTCCCAAAAATATCAAGGACCTGGTTCACCTCGAGGCTGTCCATGATGTGCTAGATCTTTACCTTTGGCTCAGGTATATATATATTTTTACCCTAAAGTTGAACACAAACCATCTGTAACTATTTATTTAAAGTGTGGCTTTAAATCAGATCAATAAGTAAAAAAGAATCTCATTTCCCATGATTAACCTCTTGGACTGCTTCCCTCTCGCAGCTATCGCTTCATGGACATGTTCCCTGATGCTAATCTCATCCGTGATATTCAAAAGGAACTGGACGGAATCATCCAGGTTGGTGTGCGTAACATCACTTGGCTCATCCGTGCCACAGAAGATCAATGCGCCTCTGCAGAAAACACTGCCTCCATAGGACTTGCTGTTTTAGACACACCACCACTGAGGAGGGGACGAGGGACAAAGAATCAAAGAAAAGATCCCAGGGCGACGGACTCTTCACTGAGCTCCAGGTTGGTGCGGGACGGACTACTAACAAAAGAACTGTTACAGCAGCTGCAGAGAGAATGGGTCCGAGAGCAGAGCCAACGTGGAGACGACTCCAATTCAGCAAATAAAGGGAAGAAAAAGTGAACATTAACGTGTAACATGGACTTTTCTGTACTTTTAGAGGATCAAGAGAACAGTATGACCGTACTGCTGATGTTCTGAACTGGATGTAATGGTTGCCTCACCATTTTTCTGGAGCACTTGACATCTATCTTGCTATATAACATCACAGTTTTCATAGAAATTTAGAGTGTCAAAAAGAGGCATGTAACACCCCCTTTTAGATGTGACAATAAAATTATATTGATATTATTAATGGCTTTCCATTGCCTAACCATAGAAAAATGCTGTTTCTACAAGATAATAACCAGAATCAAAAATGCTGAAAGCTTCCCATGACCAAAAAACGCAAGGCTGCACAGGACCTACAGTTCTTGTCAGTCCATTGAACCTTTTTTTGAAAACCAATCATTTGTATTTACCCTCTTTTATTTTTAGCATGGGTTATGCAGTCTGATGTTATTTTAGGAACTCTACTCGACCAATGAAATACTACAGCTGATATGTGGATTGATTTCATCATTGTTCACCTTACTGCAACAGCCTTGTACAGTTGAGGGCAGTGTAAGTGTCAGTTTAAAAAAATCGATGCAAATCAGAACTTGTCGTATGTTACAGGTTAACTTTAATGCTACTTTCTAGTAAATTTTTTCTTCTTTTTCAAAAGATTTTCACAAAAAATGTTCTTAACCTTTAGAAAATTATTCAGGAAGTCAAAATAAGTATAATCAATGATAGTTTATTTTACATTTTCATTTTTTTTTTTTTGCAACTTTTGGCCTGTTTAAAACTAACTTTCATGCTATGTTAATTATGTAAGGTAATAGTCCTCTTTCCAACGAGTGCAATTTGTGACTTTTATTTATTTATTTATTTTAACTACTACTATACTATTAATTTATTATTATTTCAAGTAATGGGACACCTGTTTGTACCCTATTTGTGAAAATGATCTGGACCGTTTCGTCTACACATTGATTTATTTACACCATTACAACTGTCAACTAAAATGGAACAGCTAATAGCATGTATCATGATGCTGGGTCATTTTTTTCAGGATGAATAATTCAGCAAAAAAGTGAAGTGTTAAAAATGTTTGGTAGATCAACCTGCTCTGTGTTTGCAGAAGGCCCGTTAATCTCTGCCCGTTACTATGGTAACCAGATTAGCCTGAGAAACATCTTAATCCTTGAACATTTTCCTTGGATTTAGCCCATAAAACTCTTTATGAACTTGTTGCTACAACAGCACATTTATGTTACATTTAATACCTTACACAGTTACAAACCCAGAGGAGCAAAGGCCTGACATTGTCTGTGCAGAAATACCTTCTCATTGATCTTGTCAGCTCTGTCCTGGTGAACGTAGATAAGGCTGTTCTGCATTTAGCATGTTTCTCTCACTTTCTCACTAAGGATGTTTACATACTGAACTCAAACTGAACAGGAAGGCCTCTTTTTGAACTATTGTTTCACTCATGATTGTTTTAAGGTGCTCCTGCGGTTTGGAGCGAAGCTAATCACATTGCTAGGTGAGGCTGGAGAGCAGAGAGGCCGGAGAGGCGTAGCCATTAATTATTTAGCCGTGAACGGGGAGGGAAAACCAAGTGCTGAGCTCTCGCATAGGGAAATACAAGCTCAGAAGAAAACTTTCAGTCATACTAGAATCACTCCTGAGGATTGAGGGGGACACATTTGAACCTGATGACTCATTTTGTCTTTCAATAAGTAAATCACGTTTTATCTGAGGTTGCCACTTGCGTCAGGAAGTCAAGATGTTTGCGGTCCATTTGCTGTCCTTTTACTTCTCAAAGCTTCAGGAGGATCAGATCAAGAAGGTAATTGCTTGTAAAACCTCTCGACTTGTTAAAATCTTTTTAGACAAACTTTCCATCAGAAGATAATTTAAATGATTGTTTTTACAAAATAATGCCCTGTATTCATTGATAAAGTATGTTTTTTTTAATTCACTTCTCTTTTTGAGTTTTTTTTTTTTTTTTGCTCTTTTGTGATTTTCTATGCTGACAGTAAGAGTTTAACTCTGTTATCAGTGTATTGTCAGATGTAGCCTGTTGTCCATGATTAATGTGATTTCACTGCAGCCTGTGGAATCATTAACTCTTCTCACACATGCTTTCTGTAGGCAGATAACTGACTGCATTAGGAGAGAGAGGACCTTGACCTACTCATTTGCATATATTGAAATGATTTTCATTTCCATAAAAGTTCACACCTTTTTGAGACAAAATTAAAGCAATGACTATTTTGTTGTAGATTTATCTTTTAAACTATTTAATCTGTCACTTTCAGTAGTTTACTATGAAGTTATCTGTTATACTTTATCAGTTAAAGACAGCTACACACTCTTTATTATTACTGTTTTCCACATTTTATAATAATAGTAAAGTCATCAAAGGGATGCAATAACACAAATGGACGGATGGGAATTCTATAGGGAGCAAAGGTACATCCTGGGATTCTTTTTAAACAGTATTGAAGGAGTACCTGTGTATGCTGGATACTTGTTCCACTGCTTTTCCTTTATCTGTTAATGCATGTCCAATAAATATATATAAATTAGTGCTGTCAAATGATTAATCGTATCCAAAATAAAAGTTTTTGTTTACATAATATATGTATGTGTACTGTGTATATTTATTATGTATATATAAATACAAACACATGCATGTATATATTTAAGAAAAATATATGTTTATATATATATATATATATATGTTATGTAAACAAAAACATTTGACAGCACTGATAAAAATATATAAATAAAAGTTAAGTTTCATAAAGAATCCCATTGACAGTTTAAATTTGTCTGCAAAACTAATCTTGAGTGTTCAAGTGTAAGCCAAATGAATCTCCACGTTTTCACTGATAGTTGAGACTGTGTCATTTTACAACAGTATCATTTTTATCTCCAGAAACACACCTACATTATCTTTCATTGCATGAGTCACTGATAGTATTAGTATTATTTTTTGCTTGGCCATTTTCATGTTGTCATTCCTTCAACATGTTGAATTACATTTTATCATTCTTAATATTATTTGTCAGTATTTTGTCTGTTTATCATTTGTTTTATTGTTATTCAGTCACTTATTCCACAGTATTTTGTTTCACTGATTGTATAAAATAAAAAAGTGTGAAGGAAACGAAGCCAGGCATCAGAAGAGTGGACAAAACTTGTAGTGTTTGAAATAATTGTGTTTCTCAACAGGTAGACCGGTATCTGTACGCAATGCGCTTATCAGATGATCAGCTGGCGGACATATCAGCTCGGTTTCGGCGGGAGATGGAGAAAGGACTGTCAAACGAGAGCAATGCTACAGCTGCAGTGAAGATGCTCCCGACCCACGTTTATTCAACACCTGATGGTTCAGGTATACACTGACATATACATGGTTACTACTGTAACTCTTTTCACATGCACCAGAAAAAGCAGAACCACTGCATTAGAGTAATATTAAATCATTAAAGTCTGTTGAGGTTTATGAGGGCTTTACATATGTTCTCTTTCATATGTTTCTCCTGCAGAGAAGGGTGAGTTTCTGGCACTGGATCTGGGGGGTTCCAAATTTAAGGTACTACAGGTGAAGGTTTCAGAAGATGGGAAGGGGAAAGTCCAGATGGAGAGTGAAACCTTTCCCATCCCTGAAGAGATCCTTAATGGCAACGGAACTGAGGTGATCATCGCTAAAAGTAATCCATTGCGGATTACAAACTTTTTTCAGTGTATTGTGATTATGATGCTAATAAGAAATGATTGAATAAACTTTGTTGTTAGTTCTCGTAATTATACCAATGCATTTATAGCAATTAAGTATTTATTCATGCATTGCTCGTGTTCAATAAACAAGGTCAGCTAACCTTAGGGTCTAAGTCACTGTAAAGAATAACACGAATAAGCGGCGGATTATTCTAATTGATAATGTTTTAATTAAATTATTGTTTCTCTTGCAGCTTTTTGAGCATGTGGCAGAATCTTTGAAGTCTTTTCTTCAGAAACAACACATTAATCACACAAGAAAACCTCTCGGCTTCACCTACTCTTTCCCATGTGTGCAATCCAAAATAGATGAGGTACAGTTGAACTCTGACATGTTTATGTAAAATTTCTTTTTAACTCCTGATTTAATTCAATCAAGGTGCTCAAGTCATTAAGATATTGATTAAAGTGGATTTTCTTATCAGTACACCAGTGAAATGAAAGAAGAGACATCCATATCAGCGGATCTCACTGACACATTGTGTTTGTGTTGACACAGGGTGTCTTGCTGTCATGGTCAAAGAATTTCAAGGCTAGAGGTGTTCAAGGGAAAAATGTGGTGCAGTTATTACGGAAAGCCATTCAAAAAGTTGGGGTATGACTACCATTTTCTTCGTTCATCATTTACAATGAATAAAATGGGAAAGTAGAATCCAGCTGGTGCTAGTAGAAGTCAGCAATAGTATAGCAATAGTCAGCTGGTATTGCTGATTCATGTTCTTGTTTTTCAAGTGAGATTTTCTGTTGTGTGTGTGTGAAGGATGTTGACGTGGATGTCCTAGCTATGGTCAATGACACAGTAGGGGCCATGATGACCTGCGGATATGATGACCAGAACTGTGAGGTGGGGGTTATTATAGGTAAGGCCTGACTGGACACTTTTCTCTCAAAATATTTCAAATGATAGAACTTTAAAAGAAGAGCTCTAAGACTCATAAGAATCATGCAAAGGTAAGGGAAATGTAAATGTTACATTTTTTGCCACTATCTGTTTCTTCAGGTACAGGCACTAATGCGTGTTACATGGAGGAAATGCGACACGTTGATCTGGTGGAAGGAGATGAAGGCAGGATGTGTATTAATACTGAATGGGGGGCCTTTGGAGATGATGGTGTGCTTGATGATTTCATCACAAGCTTTGACCGTGAAATTGATGCCGCCTCAATTAATCCAGGAAAACAGCTGTAAGTGCTTATTAATAGGCAAGTCATCAGATTGCTTTAACACAGAGATGCCCAAACCAGGGCCTGTGGGCCAAAGTTGGCTCGTAATGACCTCTGATTTGGCCCGTCATGACATATTACAAAAGCAGGAAAAAAGGTGCCATTGAAGCATATTAATTTATAATTAATCTTTTTTCTTTTTCTTTTTTGCATTGAAGTGTAAATAATATAAATGAATTTAATTAAAAAAATTAATTTAAATATAATATTTGGATATAATGCATCATTTACTTTATTCCCACAATCAAGTTTTCAATCATTTGACCCACAATCAAGTTTTATTTTTGGCCCATCATAGTAAATGGGGAAGTCGTGGCCCAACCCAAAGGTTGCGGGTTCGAGTCTCGTACCGGCAGGGATTGTAGGTGGGGGGAGTGAATGTACAGCGCTCTCTCCCACCTTCAATACCACGACTGAGGTGCCCTTGAGCAGGGCACCGAACTCCCAACTGCTCCCGGGCGCTGCAGCAAAAAAATGGCTGCCCACTGCTCCGGGTGTGTGTTCACGGTGTGTGTGTGTGTGCTCTTTGGATGGGTTAAATGCAGAGCACTAATTCCAAGTATGGGTCACCATACTTGGCCACATGTCACGTCACTTTTCACTTTAAATGGTTTGGGCACATCTAATTTAAGATTATTCCCAAAATTTGTGCATTTAACTAAAAAAATTTCGCCACGTTTTATAGTTTATATATTACCTTTGTAACTCTGGTTGTGTCATTCCCAGTTTTGAAAAGATGGTTAGTGGGATGTACATGGGAGAGCT
>NW_015557064.1:93884-104531 GCF_001515605.1 Sinocyclocheilus anshuiensis | reverse complement strand
GTCCGAACCGTTCTCTGTAGTCTTCTGATGTCTGATTTTGTAGCTGAACCAAACCAAACAGTTATTGAAGTGCACAGGACAGACTCGATGACGGCTGAGTAGAACTGTTTCAGCAGCTCCTGTGGTGTGCATTTAAATGCGCAAATGTGCGCATTTAACTCCATTTTTTCACCAAGTTTTATAGTCTATGTATTACCTTTGTAACTTTGGTTGTGTCATTCCCAGTTTTGAAAAGATGGTGAGTGGGATGTACATGGGAGAGCTTGTGAGACTCATTTTGCTGAAGATGGCCAAAAAGGGTCTACTCTTTTGTGGCCAAGTATCTGATGCTCTCCGAACCAAGGGAACTTTCCAGACCAAACATATCTGCTTGATTGAACAGTAAGATTACATACTCACAAATATAAACTATATAAACTGATATTAAATGGGTTAAAATAAGCAATATGTTTTTTCTATCTATGAGGAATCCTATGCCAAGCCTATTATGACTGATTTTAGGTTCTAAATATTCATGTGTGATTATTTGAGAATTTTCCCTGCTGAATAGATTAGTTTAGATCAGCATGGATTTCCACCCTGGCTCAGTCTGGTTGTTGGTGGTTAGTGCTGGTCTAGATGGGGTTTAAATATACATATTCTAACTAAGGATGTTTCCAGGTATAAAGGAGGTTTGGAGAATACCAAGGAGATCCTGGAAGACCTGGGTCTAAATTCCAGTGAAGATGACTGCATTGCTGTCCAGCATGTCTGTACCATTGTCTCCTTCAGGTCAGCTAATCTGGTTGCTGCCGCTTTGGCTGCCATTCTGACACGGATCCGAGAAAACAAGAAGCTGAAAACCCTTCGGACCACAGTAGGAGTGGATGGGACGGTTTACAGAACGCATCCACAGTATGTCAGTTCACTTTCAGAAAAATGTAAAACCCACGGAGATTTAGTATGAAATTGGATTGAAGAAGTTTTAAAACCCACAACTTGTATCTAAATTTTAAAGGTACCCCAAGAGGCTCCACAAGGTGGTCCGCCATCTGGTGCCAGACTGTCATGTCCGTTTTGTGCTGTCTGAAAGTGGCAGTGCAAAAGGTGCCGCCATGGTGACTGCAGTAGCGCAGCGGTTAGCTTCCCAAAGGAAGGAGATTGATGATACTCTCGCGGCCTTCGCCTTGAGCCCCACACAGCTTCAGGAAGTGAAGGCGAAGATGCGCGTGGAGTTGGAGCGAGGCTTGAAGAAAGACTCCCATCCCAATGCCTCAGTCAAAATGCTGCCCACATATGTTTACAGGACTCCAGATGGGACAGGTAAAGGAAACTGCCTACTTATAGCAATCATGGTACATGTTTTGTGAGTTATTTATTTTTAGCACTATACTATACTATACTATACTATACTATACTATACTATACTATAATAATTTAATATCCATTCTCCAAACCACTTGTCCTATTTAGGGATGAGGAGATGCTGCAGACTATATATTTATTTCATTATTTTGATTTCATTTGTATATTCAGTGGGATCAGAATAGATGTGAAGTCTGAGCGTTATGATAATTGACTTATTAACATACATTTTATGTCATTGAATGTTACTTTCACAGAAAGAGGAAAGTACCTTGCTCTGGATCTTGGTGGAACCAATTTCCGTGTGTTGGTGGTTAAGATTCGTACTGGTATGCGAAATTCAGTCAGGATGTACAACAAGATTTATGCCATTCCACTGGAGATCATGCAAGGCACAGGAGAGGAGGTGAAACACTATCAATAAATAAACAAGTATTTTAGTCCAAATGAATACATTAGTATAGGGCTGTGCAAAAAATCGAATGCGATTGTCATGCTCATCTCGTCAGTAAAGCCGGTTCTGTGATTAGTAGTAAATCTCCAGCACGTGCTTTCAGATGGAGCGGCATTTACTACACAGAGCTGTAGTTGTCAGTGATCTACGGCTCTGTGTAGTAAATGCAGCTCATTTTTTGCACAGCCCTACATTAGTATAACATCTTTACCATCATTATACTGTATAAAGTCAGAAATGTATCAGTACAACATTCACAAGAAATGTTAAGCTATTTTTTTCATGTTTGTTTTGAAAAGTAGTTTTTTAAATTATTATTATTTCAGTTGTTTGACCACATAGTTCAGTGCATCTCGGATTTCTTGGACTATATGGGGATGAAGAACACTCGTTTGCCTCTTGGCTTCACCTTCTCTTTCCCATGCAATCAGACAGGTATTGATAAGGTAAACAAGGATCTACCTTGGGATATCAGAGGTCACTTCAGCTGTCAATATAATTCTCATAACAAGGCTATAACACCTTAAAACTAAATGTTAAAGCACACAGATAAATGCTACTCTCAATTGATCATCCTTGCCATCCACTTGTTTAGGGAGATCTGGTCTGCTGGACGAAAGGCTTCAAAGCGACAGAATGCGAGGGGTATGATGTTGTGGATATGCTGAGAGAGGCCATCAAAAGACGAAATGTGAGGGGAAGCAAACATCAAGTTGATTTTGCACGACACACTCATCCACTTACAAAGAAGCACTATTATCATCATTAATGTTAATGATCCATTGTCACATTATCAGAATATTCAGACTTGATCAAATGCTTATATTTCTTCATAAATAATTATAATGTATCTTATAATCCTCTAATTTGAATGAGACTGTAGTGCTACTGATGTTTGTATTGGTGCGATCATGATTTAATTTGTTCTTTCAGGAATTTGACCTTGATATCGTTGCTATAGTGAATGACACAGTTGGCACAATGATGACATGTGCATATGAGGACCCTAAATGTCAGATTGGTCTTATTGCTGGTATGTATTAATGTATTTCGGTGGTGATTCATTGAGGCTGTATGCTAACTGACAACCTCACTGCTGATTATAAACCAACACACACAAAGATTATAGTATGCAACATGTCAACAACTCTATGATTCTTAAATCCACAGGAACGGGAAGCAATGTGTGTTACATGGAGGAGATGAAGAATATTGAGTTTGTGGAGGGTGATGAAGGCCAGATGTGTGTGAACACTGAATGGGGAGGATTTGGGGAAAATGATAATATCGAGGACATCCGGACCAGATATGACAGAGAAGTGGACGGAGGCTCACTCAATCTAGGAAAACAAAGGTAAAGATGACCATTTTAGACAATGTTATTTTCCAATGGTTATTCTAAACAGTTGTGCAAAACAAGTGCAATCCAAGTTTTCTGCATTAGTCCACATGGAGGCAGTATACTATCAGGAATTCATGCAGGAAGCATGAAAACAGTGTTAGCAACCTGTTGCAATGCACATAGCCTTTTATGGGCAAAAAGCAAAAATAAGTGGTATTTAAATAGTAATTAATTACTTTATTTGCCATTATTGGGAAGATTATAATATAATTATATATTTATTTATATGAAATAATAATTAAATGATTTTACTTAAAATACAAATAATCTACTACTACTATTATTCATTGAAATTTTTAAAAGTATATACAAAGTCTCAGGTTTTCCAGATATATGCTGATGTGTTATCCTCTCATTTCCAGGTTCGAAAAGATGACCAGTGGAATGTATTTGGGAGAGATTGTAAGGCAAATCCTCATTGATCTCACAAAGCATGGTCTTCTGTTTCGTGGTCGCATCACAGAGAGACTGAAGACCAAAGGCATCTTTGAGACCAAGTTCCTCTCTCAGATTGAGAGGTACAGTAGCCATTTATGACATAAATGTGAAGGCAGGATGTGTCCCTAAATATTTTGGCAAATACTTTAATCATGCTGATATTGTTCAGCCTACTGTGTAGCTTTTACCTTTAGCTACTGGGCACCTTTAGCTATTTATGAGCCTCATGTACAGTATATGAGGCTCATAAATTAGTATAGTATTAGCATTAGGTTTTTAAATGAGGGAAAAAATGGAGTGCACCTTTTATAATAGTCATTTAACTCTTAAAGTCATTTACATTTATTTACTTCTAAATTCTAAGTGAATAAATGCAACATTATGTATTTATTCTGACTCATGCTTTGGCTTCTTCCATTTACCCAGTGACCGTTTGGCACTACTGCAAGTGAGGTCTATCCTGCAGAGTCTGGGCTTGGACAGCACATGTGACGACAGTATTATTGTGAAGGAAGTGTGTGGAGCTGTTTCCCATCGAGCAGCTCAGCTCTGTGGAGCAGGAATGGCTGCTGTTGTAGACAAAATCAGAGAGAACCGTGGTCTGGACAATCTGGAGATTACTGTGGGAGTGGACGGCACCCTTTACAAGTTACATCCACAGTAAGTGAAGATTAGTGCAACAACTTTACATTTTCATTTGATCAGTGTTGGATTCATATCCTAAACTTGACATGTTGCTTTTCGTGACAGCTTCTCCACAATCTTAAAGGACACTGTCGGAGAGCTCGCGCCCAATTGTACGGTGGATTTCATCCTATCAGAGGATGGCAGTGGGAAAGGGGCGGCCCTGATCACAGCTGTAGCACAACAGCATCATATAGAGAAACAAGAACCTCACTAGATGGTTTCTTTGAGGGCTGATATGTTGTTTTAAGAGTTCAGGTTTCTATAAGTAATCATATAGATTTATCAAATGACAACACTCACAAATTCTTGCTCATTTTACAGCTTGCATATCTTTTTTTTTTTTTTTTGCATACAAAAATGTGCGAAAATCAGGTACATTGGCAGAAAAGTGTTCATTTATTACTTTTTATTATTTTATTTTGAATGTATTAATTAGTGCAATAAAGACTGCATTGATGTTCGTCATGTTCAGCATCGTTTCACTCTCACTGTACATTGCCACTTTGAAAGGGCTTTTTTCTCGTTGTATTTTTGTTCCGACTCAGTGAACGGTTTGCATGGGCAGTCAGAGTGAAAGGCTCACAGAGGGCTAAACTAAAGGGGGCAGTGGCTGTGTGCAGTGGAATGTCATGACAGTATGTTGCTCTAGTGCTCTATGATGGTGTCTGAGAAGCTTAGAGACCAAACAGCCATATTAAATCAGGAACTGCTGCAGATTAGAGTCAAATTCAAGGTTTTTTTCAGAATTATGAAAAATGACTTAAGATTTTATTTTAAATTTAATTGTTTTTTTTAAGGAATAGTTCACCAAAAAAAGTCATAATTTACTTTATCATTTAGTGTATGTGAGCAGACCACGTTTATGATACTTTTATGGTATTTTTACATTTGGTCTTTTTTCAAGATCCAGTCCACATTTGTTGTCATTTTATGGAAAAGAGTGAGTAGTAGACTACTGTTCAAAACGTAATTCATACTTTTATTCAGCAAGGGTGCATTAAATTGATCAAATGTGACAATGATTGTTACAAAATGTTTCTATTTCAAATAAATGGTGTTCTTTTGAACTTTATACCCGTCAAATAATCCTGAAAAAATATCATGGTTTCCACAAAAATATTAAGTAGAACAACTGTTTTCAACATTGATAATAATAAATGTTTCTTGAGCAGCAAATCAGCATATTAGAATGATTTCTGAAAGATCCTGTGACACTGAAGACTCGAGTAATGATGCTGAAATATCAGCTTTGCCATCACACGAATAAATTACATTTTAGAATATAAAATATAAAACAATCATTTTAAATTGCACTAGTATTTCACAACATCACTGTTTTAACTCAATTTTTCGATCAAATAAATGCAGTCTTGCATAGGAGACTTTTTCGAAAACTTCAAAAAAATCTTACCAACCCCAAACCAAATGGTACTGTATATTCTTCAAAACGTAGTACAATATGTATTTGTATTTAAAATATCTTTGGACACTTTTCAAATGGTGATTTAATAGATCCATTAGATTTCCCTTTTGTGTTCACTAATTTAAGCTTCTAAAGGATTTAACAAAGCAGTTAAACCAGGCCAGCTCCTGATCACAAATCCTCATGGAGCAGGAAGGGAAAAGTTTACTCATCATAATACTTCCCGCAAATGCTAACTGGCTTCACTGTTAAACAACAGTAGCTGAAGCTAGTAGCCATGCTCATTAGCACGTCACTGTACCTGCGTCTGCTCTAGCATGCATGCAGACACGTTCACTTATACACTTAGCTAAGGTTAGCCAAGTTAGATAACTCTGCTAAATTAAGTATAACAAGAAACAGACATCTCTCTGCTTGCAGTAATTGTTTCCTGTGGTATATTGTTTACCTCTGTACATTAACTCGATACAAGGACAAAATAGTGTGAATAAAATAGAGCATGTGTTTAATCTGACTTGATCTCAAGGAGCCAACTAGTTCAGCTGATGGTGAGATTCTCTATCCAAATTTATATGTATATATATATATAGAGAGAGAGAGAGAGAGAGAGTAAACCAACTGCCTTCTGTTATGGAAAGTGATAAGGTAACTAAAACTTCCTACATCCCGTGTCTGTTCAAATAGCTGTGTTTAGAGAACAGGCTGATGTTTTATAGTGTTTAGTTCCTTAAAAATGTTCTCCCAAGTCATTTAAATTTCAGCAAAAGCCCTATGTTGTATAGTATTGGGTAATACATTATATAAATTACGTTTATTTGTCATTTCTGCCATATAGAAGTACACAGTAAAATGACAAATCATTTATGCAGGTCCACAGTGCAAATTCCAGACAGATTAATGACAATTATATTGGGCCTAATGCATTTTATGTTAGTGTAAATCATTTCTTTTACCCCATGTAGAGGATGTGTTTTGCTCTGCCTCAGTAAACTAAAGACTAGTTTGAACGAGACAAACATTCTGTCGAGTTTATTCCTGTTCTTCTGGATGTTCTGTTGAAGACATGGTATAATTACTGTAGCCTACTTTTAAAAGCATTTTGTAAAGAAGCTGTTAAACAGTGAGAATAACTTTTTTTTCACTAAAATGCCAGTAATTATGCATCTTAAATGTATAGTTCCACTGGACAGTCTAAATAAGCTAATCACACCTTAAGCTGATTCTTAAATCATTTTAGCAAATCACAGCAGTCACTCTTACATCTATGCGTACTTCAATGTCATATTTTAGGACAAATGATCATTATTATTATTATAAACAAAAATGTGATGCAATCTTAAATGTTAGCCATGACTATAAAAAAACAAACATTAAAAATACTATAAAAATATAAACTTATATTTTTTAGTCACTGGTTTTTCCATACAGTACCTTAAATCAAAGAAAATCATTTTTAAAAATGAGATGAACTGACTTACGAAACAGCCTTTACTGATCTGGATCAACCATTCCTCCAACAAATTCCTTATGAGAAATTGTCAATGAATATTAAAAAATAAACATCTAAAAATGGACCTGAGGTTGTATTATATTGGTTAAGAACTGGTCAGTGTCCTTGAACAAAGCTGGTCATTGTATCTGCCTGTATGACTGTGTGGCTCATTCAGGCATGAAAATTCAGCTGTCAAGGGGTGTAGTATCTACTGGGTAGGTCATTTGTGAAAATATCAGCCATTATTTATTATATGTCATATTTCTGCTGTCACAGATGCTAAGCAAACACAGTCCTAGAGTAAATCCGAGTAAATCTGCCAGGAAGTAATGTCATTGCTCCACTATGCAAAGTGCTTTCATTTGTGAAGAATATTCAAATAAATGTAATGCAAAATTAGTATTTTAGAGCTTTAGTCATTGTAAATAAAAATTTTAAATGACAATTAAATAACATGACATGGATATCGTAAGACATGGAATTAATTTCCTTTACACTCCCAGTGCTGTGAGTAAATCTGCCAGGAAGTGATGTCATTGCTCAACTATGCAAAGTACTTAACTGGCTGGACATTGTTCCCTTGTAAATAAACTTTCAGGAATTAGAGACATTTGAATGTGTGCCATTTTTGCCAGTACGATGCCTGTCCTGTAGAATATGAACAGCTCTGTTCCAGGAAACCTTATCTCACTTTGAGTCACCTTCAGGTATTATGGTCATAAAGGACTTTGATGTCTTCATCTCTGTAAATGTTTCTGGACTGCCACTGTCTGTCACTAAAAATAAATTGTAGCAAGTTAAAAAATGAAATGTCTCTCAGTATACTTAGGACTTAATATAGTCAATGTGTGTACCAATATTAAAATGAAAATAAAAAATGTATCTAACAGTTTTCTTTGCTTTATAAAGCTGTATTGCTCTACAATCTAACACAACAATTTTTCAGTACAATAAGCGAAAAATATGTGCTGTAATATATGCTGATATATGAATGAATCAAATCTGTCATTTGTGATGCTTCTTGTTCTCGTGACGCATCTCAGTGAAATTCTGCTGTGATTGGCTCCGCTCAGAAAGAGGATGTTAGGCTCTCACAATCACGTGCTTCTGAGAGGGGGCGGATGGCCGCGTGCCTTGAAGTACGACCCACAGTAAGATCATCTGGCCTGTGTTACTGTCACCTCACCCGCTTCCACGGATTTTCCAATTACCCTGAGTGTTTCCCACCATGACATTCCCTCGAGATACTGTAAAATAAACCCTTTCCAACAGCTTAGGCTAAATCAGTTTTAGCACGTCTTAGCATTTAAAATGTTTAGCATATATCAGAGTACATAAATAGTTTTTTTTAAATACATAAACTATATTTATTTTGAGCTCCAGTTTATATTATAGGCTACCACTTGTTTTATTTACTTTATTTTATTAATACGTAAGAATTTTATATCCAGCATATCAAAGGATATAATTTGTATTTTATTACACCAGCATTTAATATGTCCTGTTTATATAATAGGGTACCATTTGTTTTATAATATATTTTATTACATCAGCATTTATTATGTCCAGTATACACACACACACCAATTGTTTATATTAGCAATTAATATCCATCATATATAAAATGGCATCATTTTTTAAATTTATGTTATAATTACAGAAGTATTTATTATGTATTTATATAGTATATAGGGTACCAAGTGTTTTTTTTTTTTTAATTTATAATTATAACATTTGTCTAATGCTTTTTTAGATTTAGGTGTTGCTGTCCTTTTCAGTAAATTAACAAACTGATGTCATGTAAAATGGGTATTTTAGAGCCTCAGTCATTGTAATTAACATTTTAAATGACAATTAAATCACATAATGGCATGGATAATGTAAGACAGGGAGTTCATTTCCTTTGCATTGTGTGTCATTATGTGTATTTTAACATCAACATGTTATGTGCATCTGAAGAGAAGAAGCAAGAAGGAGCCGGAGGAGGGGGGCGGCTGTCAACTGTGCTCTGCCTCACAAGCCTGCCCATAAAGCTCAGCCAATAGGAGCAGAGAGAGTGGGCAGGGCTTTAGCCGTTCCCCATCCTAGCCTCTGCTGCATCTCATGCAAGCGCATTATATGCAGCTTGACTTCCTAGGCCGAGGAAAGTCAGACATTGCCGTAGCGCTGGGAGTGAACACCCCTACATGCCGGCTTCTCGTTTTATAGTAAACACACGTTGCTTCTGGGCTCAAATTGTTTGCCTGCCTCATTGGAAAGGATCGTAAGGCTTGTCCTTCTCTCTTCTGTTGCGTTTTCACGGAAGAGGTGAAGCAGGATGATAGCGGCACAGCTTCTGGCCTACTACTTCACTGAACTGAAGGATGACCAGGTCAAAAAGGTGAGTTTCATTATTTGTCTTTAACCAGTGATGTTCAAATGCATCCTCACTCGGCCTTGCGAGCATTTGTGAGCTTTTCCAGACGCATGACATCAGGTGACACAGGCCTGCATTTTAGAGTAGAGAGTCGTGAGATGCGCCTCGTCTCACGTCCCTCCATCTGCAGCTTCTACGTCACACGATGTGCGACGGCGAGGATGAGAGGACGAGGTATACCCTTGCAAATGACACAATGCCATCGCCATAGGTTGTCGGGGTCATGCTGCAATGTCCTTGAAAGCAGGATGTGGGGCGTCATGGAGCTGCCATGAGGAGAGGAACGATTTTGTGTGTGTGTGTGTGTGTGTCTCTCTCTGTGTGAACGTGCTTATTGGAGAGTACGTCTCTGAGTGGGGGAAGGTGGTCATGAGCATCAAGCCCCCTCCCCCGTAGGAAGAGTGTCGGGTTTCAACAGCTGACTAACGGCGTGCCTTTGCCAGAGAGTTTGACAGTGTTTAAATGCAATTGTAGAGGGAGGAAAAGATGTGTAAACCGAGCAGGACTGCGTGTATGCACATGCCTGTGTGTCTCGTTTTGAAAATATGCAGTCTTCATATTTTAACTATGTGTTAGCATGAAAAAATAATGTAATTATTTTATAATTATTATTTTTATTAATTGTTTATTTTTGTAAATATTTTTAATTAAAAAATATGTAATAATGTAATAATTGTATGATTCACTGAAGAAGGCTTACTGCCGAAACGTTTGATTGTTCTCTGCTGCAAAATTAAAATAAATCGAAAAGTGATTAAGAAGATTAAGCGAGTGCGGATCCCTGACTAGAAAACTATGTTAGCAAAAAAAACAACAACAACAACTTGATTTTAAAATAACTTTTGAAATGTGATTACTCAATAGTTTTAACTTAACTGAAGTACCAAGAATAAATACTCTTAATATAAGCACACACATTTAGATATTAATACATAGGTGGTTTATACTTTAATTTATAAGATAAAATTTCCTAAAATATGAAAATATCTGA
>NW_015557064.1:75049-93874 GCF_001515605.1 Sinocyclocheilus anshuiensis | reverse complement strand
TATATTCATATGATCAGATACTAATATTTTAAAGAAAGAATAAATTCTCCCATTTTTATTAATAAGTAAAATCCTTATTACCTTATATTGTGCTGAATTATTATATAGTACTATTTTGAAAACATTTGCACAAAATTAATTAACCAGATTTTTTTGTCTCAAACTTCCTTTTAAATTTAGAGTTGCATATGTGCCAATTACTCTGGCAATGTGCTTCAAGAAGTCATCATGGTTTGAATACAAGTCAGATATTTTATAGGCCTCTGTATTAATTTCCACAGCAGTGTTATTTTAGTATTATTAATATACTATTATAGCATTTAATTATTTTTTTAATTAGCTTTTGCTTTTATATTTTCATTTTAGTTTTAGTAATTTTATGTGCTTCTGTCATTTTATTAGTTTGTTTTTATATTTTTATTTAGCTTGAATTTATTTTGATTTATTAAGTAGTAATTCAACTTATTTCAGTTAATTGCCAAAGCAACATTTCTAATTTGTTTAAGTTTTTTTTAACCTAATATTTTATGTTTTTCAGCTTTATTTCAATTAACAATTTTTTATAGTTTTAGTTAACAATAACAACTGTTCCACAGAAGCCCAATTACACTTCAGAGTAAGAAGCAGCAGTTGTATTGTGTAACATGGTTACTATAACAACTTGTAAGGCATGACAGCCTAAAATGAAATCCATCCTGTGTGATTCAGTTGCACACCTGCATGCTACTCATTTCTGATAAAGAGTTTTATGACCCATAGATGTCATACATATAATTTGATTATAAAAGTTATTCGTTGCTAATGTGACAGGAAGTTTGTGAATAAGCGGTTAAACAGTGGTGAAGCATAGCGTATATGACATAGCCTTTGCAAACAAATCACACAGACAGAAGAATATGTCAGTGCTCTTAGCATACTTAAAGATAAAGCCATCATTCTCCTCACCCTCATTGAGACCGTTATGGCAGCTTTACCACTGCTTTCATGTTTTTATGAGAAAGTTGGATGTTAGTCATGCTGGTTACGCAATTACCTATTTTACACACTCTCCTAGTAGTGTTTTTTAACAAACCAAATTCAACAACTTGAAAGAGATTGCAGTAATCTTAAAGGGTTAGTTCACCCAAAAATGAAAATTGGCTTGTGTTTAATAAAATTTCCCTCACATGGGTGAATAAAGGCCTCCTGTAGCGAATCCATTCGTTTTTTTAAGAAAAATATCCATATTTCAAACGTAATAAACACTTTTCTCTCACTTCCGTTATCTTTCATAAGCGGAAGGCGTTCTGGCGGATGACGCAGGACGTATGCGCAGCGTACACGCCTCTGAGATATGCTAGTCTCGCGAGTTTGTTTATAGGAGCAAAGGAAGCAAAGTTTACTTACTTTAGCAAAGGAAAACCAGTCTCCTCTTGGCTTATATCGAAATCCTCTGACATTTTTCTTTGCAAATCGTTGGTTTGTACTTCTAGTTCGTGACTGGCGTTTTGTTTTGTTGTCTCTCCGCATTCGTCACTAATCACGCAACGCCGACGTGCTACGTCATCCGCCGGCACGGCTTCCGTGTATGACAGTTGGCGGAAGTGATATAAAAGTGTTTATTACGTTTAAAATATGGATATTTATCTTACAAAAATGCATGGATTCACTACAGAAGGCCTTTATTCACCCCCCGGAGCTGTGTGAAGCACGTTTTATTATGGATGCGCGTGCTTTATTTGACGACTTGTGGACTGTTCAACTGCAACACCCACTGACTGCAATGATAGAGCTTGGAATAGCCAGGACAATTTTTTATATAACTCCAACTGGATTCATCTGAAAGAAGAAAGTCATACACACCTTGGATGCTTCGAGGGTGAGTAAAACACAAGCCAATTTTCATTTTTGGGTGAACTAACCCTTTAATGCAGAAATGTCATAATGTAAATAGAGATTTTATTGGCATATACCATCCCTTACATGTGTGATATTTGTAAAAAGTAATAAATTCATAAAAATTTACATTTGCCTACAGTTTGGAAGACTATACTATGTACAAAACTATATCTGATTGAAAAATAATTTTGAACTAAATGGCTAAAAATAAACAATTTATAAATAAATACAAGTTATATACAAATATAATAAATATAATAAATATATAATTAATAATATAATGTAAATATATTTTTGTAGCATAATAAATATATTCTAGTATGTGTGTTTAATAATATAATGTAATTAATGACATAATGTAAATATATTTTTGTAGCATAATAAATAAATATATTCTAGTATGCTTGTTATTAATCTATCTGTATATTGCATATTTGCATCATACTTAAAAACAACAAGTGTACCACCAACACCAGCAGGTAAAGAACAGCACTTTGCATACTAAAATAAACCATTTTTCCAGCAATGGCATCACACACCGATTCAAGCCTAAATCTCTCATATGCTCACAATAAAGTTAAAGACTAAATCATGAGTCAGCATATGCAAGAGCAGGTGCTTATGTTTACAGTATTAATTCACTTTTGTTGCATTAGACTTCAGTGAAACATCTTCCCCTAGCCATTTTCCTGACGAATATCATCTGTGTTTATAAACGGTATTGCCCATAGATTTCTGGTACGTCTGCATAGTCTAGGCCGCGGGCCATATATTTCAAGGACACACTGACCTAACAACTGACAGGCAATGACTTGACCACATTCATCATGTTCATCAATGCGATTACTAACAAACACCTGCGTGCTTTAGAAAAAATGGGGGCAAAAGGCACAATGTAATTAGTTTATTGTGTGTCAATTTGTGTAGATTGACAAATACTTGTACGCTATGCGGTTCTCTGACGAGACTCTGCGCGACATCATGGCCCGCTTCCGAAGGGAAATGGAGAACGGACTGGGACGAGACACTAATCTGACAGCTACCGTCAAGATGCTGCCCACCTTTGTAAGGTCCATTCCTGATGGATCAGGTGAGCTTATCATTTTTATGGCCGCAAATCGTAAATAAATGCCTTATATAAATACAAGACTTTTATCTGGTGACAGAATCCTTAAATAATTACAAAAGCTTGCTTTGGACGTAAATGAGAAAGGAATATGCCGTGTATAGAAATAAGAATCAGCCTGGGCTTTCCTCATAAGTTATAGTGTCAAGTAGGGGTGTGCGATATATATCGTCTGCGATAATATCGTAAACATCCCTACAGAGCGCACGCATACATTACGTGAAGTCTAGACTAGTGCGTGTGCGCATTTAGTGTGTTTTCTTTCAATGCATGATTCAGTCTATTAAAATGCATTCAGAATGATCACAAATTCAAGACATTTGATGGCATGAAAATTTATATATTTATACCACTTCATATAGTTATTCAATTTCACACGAAGAGTGCCGTTTTTCTCCAAAAATTACCATGATTACAAATGTGATTATTGAGTCTAATTATCGTTATCGATAAAATCCCATAAAATATCGAGATATTTTTTGTCAATATCGCACACCCCTAGTGTCAAGCAAACTGTGGAGTCTGCAGTTCTGTCCATCAGGGCAAATCAGTCTCAAAAAGAAATGTCAGCTTTCTTCATTGTACTTCTTTTAAATGGTCTGACAAAAGAAAGAACAGTAAGTTTGACCAAAATGTAGTTTTCTGAATCGAAGAGATGAGATGCTTAAATTTGAATAAATGCCTTAAGTGAATGCCCTCAGAGATAAGGTTACAACCTTAGATTACAACCTTAGAAGGTATTCATTAAAGGCTGTTTGCAAGCTGTGAAGAAAACTAGTTTAACCAGTATTGCTGCAGGTGTAGATTTCCCATAGCACAAAAAGTGCTGGCAATCTGAATTATCATTTTAACTGTTTGTTTATTCCATTTTTAAAATGCATATTCAGTTCTGCACGTTTTACTCATTTCCCAAGAATCAAGGCTAAATAATGGTTACATCTGAAACATTTTAAAGTCACAATGCATCCACAACTGAACGGAACAAAAAGTGTTGAATTTGAAAATTGTTTATGCGCGAGTGCACTTGCTAACTGAAGGCGGGTTGTATAAAATGGATAAAAAAAATAAAAAAACCTTTATTAAGGAGCTGCAGCTTTATTACATCACGCGCTGGCACAGATGCAGTATATTAACGCCAGGGGTCATCAATAAGGTGCAGATTGGTCCTCAATTTGTGTTTCCAACACACTTTTTCACAGCGCGCATCACGCGCTCAAACTCATCAAAAGTCAGTAAGTTCCACAAGCAACAACGACTTATCCAAGTGACCGCTGCAGAACGCACGCGAGAGAGGCAGCGCCGTGTCAGGCCGTGTAGATAGGCAAGCATAGCCTATATACAAATCATTTAGTAAGCAGAAATCCGAAATTTACCTTAACATGTTAAGTTAGAGGAAGATGCGACTGAATTGATGCTTGAAGAATGCGCTTCCAGCTGCCAGGATAAACAGTTGGCGGTTAAAGTTTTCTATGCACAATTTGATTTGACGAAAGTCACGAGACCTATTACTATCTATCCAATCGTTGATGGATAAAAATAAAATTAAAATAAGCATGTAACGACCACAAACGGAGGAAAATAGCGGAGTAAAAGTACCGATACATCACTTAAAATGTACTCAAGTAAAAGTAAAAGTACATAATTTTTAAACTACTCAGAAAAGCACAATTACTGATAAAAACTACTTAATTACTTTAACGTGAGTATTTGTAATTCGTTACTTCACACCCCTGCAATCTGGTTAGATTCTTTTAAATGGCTTTTGAAATAATAACCTTTGCCTGCCTCCAAATGTATTTACAATGCTAATTTTACCAAAGAACAGAATGGGGTGAATCTACTACTGAGTGCTCACAATATTGAACCAATTTTCCCCATGCCACAACACACTGAAAGCTGCACTGACATGTGCTCATGCCTTTCTACATGCCCTGCAGCATCCAACCAAATTTATTGGGTTACATCACGGATTATATGAGCTGTAATCCCAGTCAGATTGGCATGTGAAAATTGACTTCAGTGCAATTTGTTAGCATCCCTACTACAATGTGTTCTGCAAGGCAGTTTCATTCTAGTTAGTGATGGCAGATTTATTGCTCCTGCACCATCAATACAATTCAAAGCAATTATAACAACATGGACAAATCTAATTGATTTTGTGTCCACATCAATAATCCATCCATCACTTCAATATGTAGCATAATATACATACATTAAGTCCAGAATAGCTTGTCAAGAGCAGCTCCCTAGTCCTAAAGTTATGGAAACTACATCATAAACAATGCTATATATAGATTCTGACCTATTAACATCCCAATGACAAAATGCCTGAGTGTGTACAGCAAGTCTGTACTACTCTATATGAAAATGCCCACAACAAATGGATCTGTTTTTGTGGTTTGATGTGATTTTAGATGTTATTATATAGAGATATAGTGTATAGAATCGTTTCACAATCGTTCACTTTACTTTGTTACCTTTAATAATTGTACTCATCTTCATTTAAATGATAACGTTTTCCAGGAATGGTTTTAATATGTTGTTAAACAACATATTAAGTTTACTACAGATCAATTCAGTTATTAAGAAAAATACATTTAGGTTGCCGAATAGGTTGCAGAGTTTTGCTATGAAACCCTTTCATACGATTAACGTTTTACTGTAGTAACCTGTAACTCCAGTTAACTGACCTTTCAAGTTGATTCTGAGTTTACAGTATTAAAAATCTTCACACTCCCAGACACCTCATTTCCAACCTAGAAACAGAAGACAGCAAGAAAAAAGAAAGGCATTTGATTTTCAGTGTTGCTTGGCAACAAGCACTGCACATAATATCGACAATCTGGACACGTCGAGGAGCCCCGAGAACCAAAAAAGACAGTTACAGAGAGCATTTCTGACCTAAGGCAAACATCTCTTGACATTACTCTTTCTCTGTTTCTCTGTTAATCTATGGCACGAACAGACTTGTTGTTAATCACCATTTTACTGCAAACATTTTCTGAAGAATCTGTTGGTAAGAATTCACGATTTCTCGCTGTGAGACTGCTGCCTTGGTTGATATGTCTTTGTCCAGCTCAGGATAAAAACAGCATTCCTGATTTAGCCCCCTTTGTCACGACCAAAATAAATGTTAATGGCCAGTCTCACTATTACAAGAATGGTACACTATACCCAGTCAAGTTTCTGCCATGTTGTCATAAGGATAAAAGCGTCAGTGTCCTTTAGGTAGCTTAATAAAGCAATTTCCAGAAGCGGAACATTCTAACTAGTTTAATGTTACATGCTTTTAAGTATATTTAAGGGATAGCTCACCTAAAAATGACAATTCTGTCATCATTTACACACCCTCATGCATTTAAGTTAACCTGTGAACTCTTGATAGTAGAAAAATACTTATAACATTGATGATTTCTCTAATTCACTTACAGAGAAGGGAGATTTCATTGCCCTGGATCTGGGCGGCTCTAATTTCCGTATTCTGCGGGTCAAAGTGTCTCATGAGAAGAAACAGACAGTGCAGATGGAAAGTCAGATATACGAGACTCCAGAGGACATCATTCACGGCAGCGGATCACGGGTACAAGACCAGTTCTTGGTCCACCTGAAATCATAAACAACCAATTTTTGTTGAGAATATTTGTGTATATAAATTAATATTGAACAATGTCATCTGAACAGCCAATGTATGTTTACAATCAAACATTGTGTGTTTAAAGGGGTCATATGATGCGATTTCAAGTTTTCCTTTCTCTTTGGAGTGTTACAAGCTGTTCGTGAATAGACAAGATCCCTAAAGTTGCAAAGACTAAAGTCTCAAACCCAAAGAGATATTCTTTATAAAAGTTAAGACTGGTCCACGCCCTCCTAAAACGCCTCGTTTAAACACGCCCCCACATATCAATGTCACGATGTGGGAAGATTTGCAAAACACCGCCCAAATGTTCAAGCAAAGAAAGAAGGTGTGACTTTATTGTTGCTGCCACCGCCGCCGCCATGTTGTGAAGATGGTATTCGGCCAATCACAACGCACTTGATAACTGGCCAATCACAGCACACCTTGCTTTTCAGACCGATGAGCTTTGTAAAAATCGACGCGTTTCAGAAAGGCGGGGCATAGAGGAGAAACAAAAATGTACAGTATGTGGAAAATAATGTGTTTTTTGAACCTTAAACCGCATAAACACATTTCATTACACCAAATACACAAAATAATGTTCTTTTTAGCAACATCATATGACCCCTTTAATATCATATAGTCTATTGTACATTAGACAGCATTCTTAATTGTCTCCATTTTGTACATGCTCATTATTTCTTGCAGTTGTTTGACCATGTTGCAGAATGTCTGGGAGACTTCATGGAGAAACAAAAAATTAAAGACAAGAAGCTTTCCATGGGTTTCACGTTCTCATTCCCTTGTGCACACACCAAACTGGATGAGGTAACAGTGCATTAGATTCTATATGGTTTGCCATCAAATTATGACATTTACATTTTATATAGTTCTACTACTGTGTGTCAAAGATGCAATTAATGCATACAAACGTATGACAATATTTTTTACCATTGTATTTTTACAGGCTGTTTTGCTAACATGGACGAAACGCTTCAAGGCCAGTGGGGTTGAGGGAATGGATGTAGTAAAGCTTCTAAATAAAGCCATCAAAAAGCGTGGGGTGAGTGATAAAATAATCCCTTATTTTGTGAATGGTATACAGGTGGATATTCATTTTAGATTTCTTACTGAGGGAGTAAAGGTGTAATGATTCACTTACAGGACTATGATGCAGATATCATGGCTGTCGTCAATGACACTGTGGGAACTATGATGACCTGTGGCTTTGATGACCAGCGCTGTGAAGTCGGCATTATTATTGGTAAAAAAATGTATCCTAATATATCTTTATTTTATATATTTTATCAGACTCTTAAATGGACTTCTAAAGAGTTTAAAATTAGAATTGTAAAGCTGTAATGCTCATTTGAATCACATAAATTAAAATTTGCTCACAGCAACATTGTAAAATTAACTTCCCTCAGTGTACAGATCAATGGTGAATACCACAAATATACTTGATATGCTCAATCAAAGCTTCTGGATTCTTGAACATCTGCCATGGCATATGCTGCTGTGATCCCTCAGGTACCGGCACTAATGCATGTTACATGGAGGAGCTCAGACACCTTGATCTGGTGGAGGGAGATGAAGGGAGGATGTGTATTAATACTGAATGGGGGGCATTTGGAGACGACGGCACATTGGAGGATATCCGAACTGAGTTTGACAGGGAGATTGATCGTGGGTCCCTCAACCCCGGCAAGCAGTTGTAAGTCACAGAACTTTAAAAGCTCTCAAAAATCTCAGCCTATTTTATCATAACATTTGAAGAGGTAAAGGTGAGTGTTGGCTGTTTTCAGGTTTGAGAAGATGGTCAGTGGGATGTACATGGGTGAGCTGGTGAGGCTGATCTTGGTCAAGATGGCTAAGGAAGGCCTGCTGTTTGAGGGCCGCATCACCCCAGAGCTGCTTACAAAAGGAAAAATTGAAACCAAGCATGTTTCTGCAATTGAGAAGTGAGCTGTCATTCGTTTCATTATGGTCATTATTAATTCGATAATAAGATTCATTTTTAAAAATAGAGTTTCATTCTGTAATTTCAAGCATTTTAAGGTATATTAAAACATTCTAAAATACATGTTAATTTGAGTTTTATCTAAGTGTTGAGTTTATAAACACATTTTGTTTTAGAAATGATTATCTAACTTTCATTTAAAAAATGTACTTAATTCTAATTTGAAAAATGTAATCACTGTCACTAGTGGGCTGAAATTAAAGAAATAGTTCACCCCCAAAAAATGTACTCACCCTCAGGCCATCCACGAGTTTGTTTCTTCTTCTGAACAGATTTGGAGAAATTTACAATTACATCACTTCCTCACCAATGGATCCTTTGCAGTGAATGGGTGTCGTCAGAATGAGAGTCCAAACAACTAATAAAAACATCACTGTAATCCACAAGTAATCCACATGACTCCATCAATCAACAATCCATCAGTTAACGCCTTATGACAAGCTGTGTTTGTAAAAAACAAATCTATCATGAAGGTGTTTTTTTTACAGTTTCATTTGTTTGTTACATGCAGCATTTCACTTCACAAGACATTGATTAATGGACTGGAGTCTTGTTGTGGATTATTTTGATGATTTTATCAGCTGTTTGAGCTCTCATTCTGACGGCACCCATTCACTGCAGGTGATCCAGAGGTGAGCAGTGAGGTATTGCTAAATTTCTCCAAATCTGTTCCAATGAAGAAACAAAATGATCTTGGATGTCCTGAGGGTAAGCACATTTTTTTCTATTCCTTATTTTCTTCACTATTCCTTTAAAGCCAATATAAATGGTCCTTTGTGACTAAAAATCCTGATATTTTAAACCTTACAACAGTACCACATTTTCTTTAGGAGCAAAGAGGGACTTACCAAAGCCAAGGAGATTTTGACACGCTTGGGTGTAGAGCCATCTGAAGATGACTGCATTGCTGTGCAGCATGTTTGTGCTATTGTCTCTTTTCGCTCTGCAAATCTAATTGCTGCTACTCTGGGTGCAATCCTTACACGTCTTAAGGACAATAAGAACACCCCGCGCCTCCGCACCACAGTGGGCATCGATGGCTCCCTCTACAAGATGCATCCACAGTGAGTATAACATTCAGATCATCAAATCACACTAAAACATGTCTTATCAGTAATACTATGTACCCAGCATGCTTAGTAAGTAATTACAGAGGGTTATGGGAATACATCTGCAGGTGCATGTGACACCCTGAGTGTGTGAACCCTCTTGAGGGCTTTTTTCACTAGAAGAAGCAATATTATGCATAGACGATTCATATTTTAGCCGGAAATAATGGTTTGTCAAGTTAAATATCTTAATGAATTTATTTTTTGAAGGTTTTTGCTTCACAATATGTTAATTGATGGACTGGAGTCATGCAGATTACTTGTTGATTATTGTGATGTTTTTATCAGCTGTTTGAGCTCTCATTCTGACGGCACCCATTCACTGCAGGTGATCCAGAGGTGAGCAGTGAGGTATTGCTAAATTTCTCCAAATCTGTTCCAATGAAGAAACAAAATGATCTTGGATGTCCTGAGGGTAAGCACATTTTTTTCTATTCCTTATTTTCTTCACTATTCCTTTAAAGCCAATATAAATGGTCCTTTGTGACTAAAAATCCTGATATTTTAAACCTTACAACAGTACCACATTTTCTTTAGGAGCAAAGAGGGACTTACCAAAGCCAAGGAGATTTTGACACGCTTGGGTGTAGAGCCATCTGAAGATGACTGCATTGCTGTGCAGCATGTTTGTGCTATTGTCTCTTTTCGCTCTGCAAATCTAATTGCTGCTACTCTGGGTGCAATCCTTACACGTCTTAAGGACAATAAGAACACCCCGCGCCTCCGCACCACAGTGGGCATCGATGGCTCCCTCTACAAGATGCATCCACAGTGAGTATAACATTCAGATCATCAAATCACACTAAAACATGTCTTATCAGTAATACTATGTACCCAGCATGCTTAGTAAGTAATTACAGAGGGTTATGGGAATACATCTGCAGGTGCATGTGACACCCTGAGTGTGTGAACCCTCTTGAGGGCTCTTCAGACAAAGGCAAGTTCTATTAATAAACATTGAGTAGGTTTCCATAGGAGCAGCTGCGCCTCTATTTGTTGTGACACTCTACTCACTGACCCTATCTGGACACTAAATTGGATGTTACAAGGTCACAGAGGGATTAGTTGAAAGATTAAAGACTAAATTGATATGCCATTCATGTCACCTATTCACAACAATTTACAGGCCTCTTTGAATGTCAGAATAGCCAGCAAGTCTTTAAATAAACCTGAAAGGCATAGTAGTAGTGTTCTGTACTCAGTGAAACTTGAGAGATAGGCTACTGCGAATGAGATACGGCAACAGCAGGACAGTATGTTGCGCAAGAACACTGTCTTTCAGCTGCCTTTAATAATAATGGTAATAAGCTGGATATCAGTGAAATTATATTTTATACAAAAGCCATACAAAAACTGTCCAAATAATGTTTTGCTTGACATTAGATCTCTACATGACGCTTTGGAATACTCGATTCTGATTAACCACTCTCTGCGTTCAAAGTGGCCGTTCACACAGAACGCTTTTTGTTTCCCTTCACCGTTCCACTCGCACCGCGGAGTCCTAAAAACGCGGCGCTCAAGTTAAAAATGTAAACAATGGGCTATTCACACAGAACACATTTTCCCGTTAAAAAAAAAAGTCCCAAAGGCGAACTTACGTGTGCGCAGTGTTTTAGGAACGCTGTGAAACGTGTCACGCTCCAGTTGGTACAAATGACCCGAGCGTGCTGTGACGGTCACATGCATTCGTCTAGCATGTTTACATGGAAAACAAAGGAAAAGCAGGGCAGTGGAACGATTTTAAACGCAAAACGTGCTGTGAGAACTGAACTGGTATAATGACCGGTTAACTACAACCAGTATCCCGTTTCACAGTTTCAGGGTCTATGTAGGCAATAATATCTCAATAGCAAGCTGATATTTCAGTAATTAAATACTGGATAAATAAACATTGTGTAACTTACATTTTAGACACATTGTTGTTGGTTACTTTGTGTACTTGCTCCGCTGTATATCGTTCCAAACGAATTAACCTTCTCCGTGCAACACATAGTGGTGTTTCATTCCTGAATGAAACAGTGTTTCTGAACGAATCCATTGAATAAATGATTCATTGACTCACTCATAAAGAAAGTCACTTACTGTGTTCCTTAATGAATAATTTTACCTACTTCAAATGTAACCTACAGAAAGAGTCGGTCAAAATTCCCTACCAGTAATACACATAAGACACATCCACATTTGAATCCACATCCGTCTGTTTCTGCCAGGTATGCCCGCCGGTTGCACAAAACTGTGCGTCGTCTGGTGCCAGAGTCTGACGTTCGCTTCTTGCTCTCTGAGAGTGGAAGTGGCAAAGGAGCTGCAATGGTCACAGCCTGGGCTTCCCGGTTGGCCGATCAGACACGTCAGATTGCTGAGACTCTGGCAGAGTTCCGCTTGACCAAAGAACAACTGCTGGAGGTAAAAAAGAGAATGAGAACTGAGATCCAGAATGGATTGAGCAAGAATACCCAAAGCACAGCCACCGTCAGGATGTTGCCCACCTATGTGCGGAGCACCCCGGATGGAACAGGTGAAAGATCTACAGCAATACTGTGTAGTTTCCTAAAAATAGGCAGACGAACCACAAGAATGATATGCAGTGATCCCCCAGATGTAATCTGCCATTCCTTCACTGCAAAAAAAAATTAAAAAAAATGCAGTGTCATAATTACATTTAGCAAAATGTGTTCATGCATCATGTCTAAAATCCACCTTGTCCTCTGCTATGAGTAAATTAAATTCTCTTTATCCCTGTTGAATTGCATCATAGTATAATCCCAGGCTTACTCAATACAGGCACATGATGTTGTATTTTATCCCTGATGGTGATTTAAGGTGAAGGGTTTTAATATGCAACTCAGTTAAGAAAAGTGCATACAGATGTGTTTTCACCATCCAATCAATATCAATATTGAACAAATGTGCTGAGAATTCAAAACCTTCTAAATTCACAAATAGAGCAATAAAATGAAACGACAGCACAGGAACTTTATGCTGTCTAAAATCCTCTCATTCTTATACTAAATTATAAATTTGGCATTATTTAATACATTTTTGTATTATGCACGATTCATGACTTCTCTGTATTCCTATATTTTCTCTTTTATATAGAAAATGGTGACTTTTTGGCTCTGGATCTTGGAGGTACAAACTTCAGGGTGCTTTTGGTAAAGATTCGCAGTGGCAAGAGA
The DNA here is from genome assembly GCF_001515605.1 of Sinocyclocheilus anshuiensis. Taxonomy (NCBI): domain Eukaryota; kingdom Metazoa; phylum Chordata; class Actinopteri; order Cypriniformes; family Cyprinidae; genus Sinocyclocheilus; species Sinocyclocheilus anshuiensis. The sequence goes on along the minus strand of NW_015557064.1, from coordinate 80,949 downwards.
CGAACTGTGGAGATGCATAATAAAATCTACGCCATTCCCATCGAAGTAATGCAAAGCACCGGAGAGGAGGTGTGTAGTCATATTTGCACCTTGTTAAAAGACTGGACTTACTCAAAAAGCATCTTTTCTGTAGTTGTATGTATCATGTGACATTGAAGACTGGGGTAATAGCTGCTTAAAATTTAGCTTTAGGAATTTTTTTTATTTATTATTATTTTAAATTGTAATGCTATTTCACAATATTCCAATTTTTGCTGTTTTATTGATTAATGACTACTTAATGCATAATAACAATTTTTTATCTCTAAATAAAGGCAACATTTCAACACTAAATGATTTTAATTGCTGTTCCACACCACCTGCAGCTATTTGATCACATTGTGTACTGCATATCTGACTTCCTGGACTATATGGGGATGAAGAACGCCCGCCTGCCTCTGGGTTTTACCTTTTCCTTCCCCTGCAGACAAACTAGTCTGGATGCGGTGAGCTGCCTGTTTGCTCATTCAGCTTCATTTGCTCATCTATTGAATAAAATCCTGATGATTTTTCATGCTTTGATGGATACAGGGAATTCTGGTAAATTGGACAAAGGGCTTTAAAGCCACAGACTGTGAAGGAGAAGATGTTGTCGGCCTCCTGAGAGAGGCGATCAAAAGAAGAGAGGTGAGTTATGGAATACTGTCACAAATATGGCAAGATGACACAAGATTTGAAAGAGTTATTCATTTTTAAATCTTGATCCATGTGTGATGTTTTTTTGTGTGTGTATTATGTACAGGAGTTTGATTTGGACGTTGTAGCCATAGTGAATGACACAGTGGGGACAATGATGACCTGTGCATATGAGGAACCTACATGTGAGGTTGGGTTAATTGCAGGTAAATACAATACAATACAATACAATGTATTATCAAATATTATTCAATATATCAAATGTGACAACAAATAATAAAATTGTAACTCTAAATTTTAAAGAGTGTTATAAACATTTGAGTTAAGAGAAAATGCTACGTGTGCTTTTAGGTACGGGTAGCAATGCCTGCTACATGGAGGAAATGCGAAACATTGAGACGGTCGATGGAGTGGACGGCAGGATGTGTGTGAACATGGAGTGGGGAGCATTTGGAGATAATGGCTGCCTGGATGACATCAGGACTCAGTATGATAATGCTGTGGATGATCTCTCCCTCAATGCCGGCAAACAAAAGTGAGCAGTTTTACCCAGTCGAGTGTGAGGAAAAGAAAAAATGTTTTGAAAATAAATTGATCCAAATGTTTAAGAAAGCAAATCTGGAAGAATCGGTCAGATGAGGAGCCTACTGTTTGTACCATAATTTAAGAATGTAAATGCAGATGCGGTAAATATTTATAGTGTTGCTGCATATTCTTTTAACAATTCTACAATTCTTTTAAATTGTAATATTTCACAATAATACTATTTATAGTTTCTGTATTTTTGATTAAATAGATGCATCATTATGATTTGCATAAGAGACTGCTTTTAAAATCATAAAAAATTGAATCAACCCATACATTTTGAAAGAAAGTGTACAATATTTTATATTTTTGTTTTTTATTTATAATCTAAAAATTGAAAGGTTTTTTTTTTCACTTTTAGGTATGAGAAGATGTGCAGTGGCATGTACCTGGGTGAGATTGTACGGAACATCTTGATTGACTTGACAAAGCGTGGCTTCCTCTTCAGAGGACAGATCTCTGAGACCCTAAAGACCAGGGGTATCTTCGAAACCAAGTTCCTTTCCCAAATTGAGAGGTACTGCAGCGGTTTTTCAGATTTCATTGCCACATTTCATCACGAAAACCAGATATACTGAAATGCTAAAATACATTCTATTTAGAAACATTTCAAACTGCTTAATGGTCATGGCCTGAAATATTGTTTCTTCTCTCTAGTGACCGTTTGGCGCTACTGCAAGTCAGGTCCATTCTGCAGCACCTGGGCCTGGACAGCACATGTGACGACAGTATTATCGTCAAGGAAGTGTGTGGAGCTGTTTCCCTCCGGGCTGCCCAGATCTGTGGAGCAGGAATGGCTGCTGTTGTAGACAAAATCCGGGAGAATCGTGGTCTGGACCATCTAGACATCACTGTTGGGGTGGATGGCACTCTGTATAAGCTCCATCCACAGTAAGTACATGCAGAATGAATGTATTTTTACAGTACTTATTTCCAAGTGATGGGCGTAAATGTGGTACCTGAACTATGCCCCATTATTCTCTTCAGTTTCTCACGGATAATGCATCATACTGTGAAGGAGCTCGCCCCCAACTGCAACGTCAACTTCCTTCTCTCAGAAGATGGAAGCGGGAAAGGTGCCGCCTTGATCACCGCCGTTGGGTGCCGCCTCCGCCAGCAAGAACAAAAGAACTGAACCCTGTGTCGAACAAGCCCTCAGCTCCTTCTCTGGCTCTCTCAGAGCTTATACATTTCCACTCGCAGCTGTGACTCTGCTCTCATCCACCACGATCCGGAACATTCTTCTGCTCATGCCCAGAGCTGTGATTTGACCCCTTTGCTTTGTATTTCACTCCTACATGTTCCCGTCAGCCTTTCTCAGTGTATGTCTTTGTGTGTTATTAGGTGTTGGTCTGTCTGTGTCCACCCAAACTATATGTTAAACTGTTAAATAATAATAATAATAATAATAGTTCAGTATTTACATCCTATGTGGTAATTGTTTGTGCAATAAAAGAAATTCCTTTTATATCTATTTTCAATGAATGTATTGAAAGTTGATTTTCCAGGTAATGCATAATAAGCACACCTAAACAAAATTGTTACATTTTAAAATGATCCTCCAATCACACAGGCTAAATATTTCTTATTGTTACAGTGAAAATGCTGGTTACTAAGTTTCTTGCAGTATTTTTTATTTACACACTTAGACACTATATGGGCTACTGATTTCACAAAAAAAAATCACAAATAAATAAAGATTTAAACTTTATCTTAAGGGAGCCAAATATGAGCCTTCTTTGATTGGAAGCTTCAAGGTGTAGTAAAGTCTTATTTTTCTGGCTACTGGATACTTTTTTCTCTCTACTGGCTTGTCTTTTTGGGGTACATCCCAACCCCTCTGTTCTATTTAACATTTTTGTATTTGACAAAACACTAGCAATGTAATGCACTAGTAATGCAGTAACTACAATATCCTTTACTTAGATTTCAGCACAGAACAATCATACAATTAAACAGATGCTAGACAATCATACAAAAGAAATATAAGATTTTACCAACAAAATCAATAAAAATATGAATTTTGTATTACCCACTGCCATTATATGTGACAGCATAACAAACAAAATAAGTTTTATATGGAAAACATACAGCTTAATTATCAATTTGTAACATATAATTGACTTTGAAATGAAATATCTCAGGGCTAAAACTCATGCAAACATACTAAATTCTCTTTAATCAGTCAAGCGTATGGATGTACATACAGATGTATATTAAAGATAATACATGCTGTAAACATTGAGTACCACTGAAATGTAAGCTTGCGTGTCTATGTACAGTAGAATTACAACTGTTTGGTTTTGTTAATATTATAGCTTGCCTATATACATACCCCCAGTTTACAGACAAGGCTTAAGTCTAGTCCCAGACTAAAATGTAAATTTGAGCTGTTTCAACTGAAAGAAACTCGTACTGATTGATCTTAAAATATGTCAGTGCCCTTGTTTTGTCTCGAGATGCACACCAGTAATGTTTTTTCTAAGGCACGGTTATAAAAATGACTTAAGTGTCCTAATTGAACATTGGCTTAATCCTGGTTTAGTCTAAGCCCTGTCTGTGAAACCAGGCCTTAATGTTTTCGACCACTATAGATAATTAGGCAACACAGATTTCCCACCTAATTTTGTTTCTCTGTTTCCAACGTTGTCAATTCAACCCAACAGTCATTGTCCTGCTTACACTTGACTGTATATCTCAAGCAATCCATACTCTTGATCTAGGGTACAGATGCTCTGACCAGTTTAATGCTGATTTTGCAGTTGTTTTTACATTTAGAGATGCCACTTGACATTTAACCAATATTTACAGCTTAAAACATTCCTTGCTCTATTGTGGTGCATGAATTAACATGGTAAATTGTTGTTTAGGTTTAGGGTCGTAATATTTTTTCTGTTTTTGAAAGTCTCCCATATGCTCAGCAAGGCTGCATTAATTTGATTAAAAATACAGTAAAAAACTGTAGAGCTGAATTTTCAGTATTCATTACTCCAGTCTTCAGTGTCACATGATCCTTCAGAAATCACTCTAATATGCACGGATTTAGTGCTCTAACATTTCTTATTATTGCCAATATTGAAAACAGTTGCGCTGCTTAATATTTTTGTGGAAACTGTGATACATTTTTCAGGATGATTTGATGAATAGAAAGTTCAAAAGTTGAGCATTTATTTGAAATATTTTTTTTTGTAAAATTATAAATGTCTTTATTGTCATTTTTGATCAAGCCAATGCATTGTTTCTGAATATATGTATTCATTTCTTATTAAAAAAAATCTTTATGACCCCAAACCTTTGAACAGTATTGTATACAGCATATACAAAATGAACTGATCTATACACATACTAGGACTAGTACTTCAAGCAGCAACACGGAAACAAAAACAGGCTTGGTGCTTATGCCATAGGAGTAGATGAATACTCCACCAGTAAAGCCCACTGAATAGAGAACAATAGGAGGGAAAATCTAATTCTGTTGTGAGGTATTGTGTGCAAGTATGGCCGTGCTTGATTTTTTAGAATAGCCAACACGAGTGTTTTTCACCCTCATCACTGAAATATTGTAGATTCAGGCCTTGATTAGTTTGGAAGTGGTGTCTTCTGCTTCGTTGACATGATTACGGACTACCACGCTGGTGGTCTCAGTGTGATAACTGCGTCTCATGTGGAAGGTTCTCATGTGCTGCAGTTCCATGTTGTCCTCCTCGGAAACCTTGATGAGGGGGCACCACTGGAACGCTTTGCAAAAACCTGAGCGGAATCTAAAGAAGGACAGCATATGCTAGACGTAAACTTCCTGTGCATTAAGAATGGGATTTCTTGAAGAATAAATACTGATTAAAATTAGGGATTGGGATTGGGATTGAAAACTTTAGGGATCACTGTTCTAGGTTAACTGACATTAATGCAAATGCTGCACTAAATATCCATGTTAATGTGTTTAAAACAATTTTTTCTCCATCTTCAGATGTAATGTGCATTTACCTTTGGTTTAGACAGCAGTAAATGATGGGGTTGTACATAGTGGAACTCATAGCCAGCCAGAAGCTGGACAAATAGACCTGCTGGATGTAGTGCTGCTTGTATATGTCCCTGTTGAAGCTCCCCAGGATGAAGTAGATGTGGTAGGGAAGCCAACATATTGCAAAGGTCGTCACCACCACTATCATCATCTTCACAACCTTCATTAAATTGCAAAAATGGAATGAATCTTTTTTGCTTTCAACGCAAAGAACTATAATCCAAAACCATAAATATCTGCTGCCACCAATGAAAAATCTCTCTGGAGAGGTTTACTATAAAGGACACAAAAGAGAAAATTGTGAAAGGAATAAAAAAACAAAACAATTTCTTGTTCTGCCAGAAGAAAAGCATTTTGTCCAGAGGGAAGGTTTTTACCATTAATTCTTTAAGATTTTAAGGAACTTAACTACATTTGGTCATGATAATACACATTTTTGTTTCGAATGTAGCAACCAATGATATGTATCTATTTAGAGTTTAGAAACATGAGCACTGTACGGTGACCGAGAAGTGCAAAACAAATCACAATTCTGAAAACAAAATAACAAATTACAAACGCAAATGCAAGTCTAAAAAACAAAATAACAATTCAGAAAGCACAACAACAATTCAGAAAA
>NW_015557064.1:74406-74740 GCF_001515605.1 Sinocyclocheilus anshuiensis | reverse complement strand
GCGCCATTGGTTTGGGATTACTCACCGCTGACTGGACGAGACATCTGTCAATCAACGTATACAGGGAAGAACCAGCCGAAGAACAGCAGAGTCGTGGTAGAAAGTTCGGAGATGGTATTAAAGTAGCTCAGTTTAAATGTATTGCATGAATTGCCCTTACTATGGAATAAAAAAATACGGAGTGTCTATTTACATTTAGTTAAAAGTGGCTGTAAAACATCAGCTCGAGTGGTGCAGATGGATAAGTGCGTGTTATCGGCTTTTTGATGCGATCGACCCGGGTTCGATCCCGCCTTTTGCCAAACTTTTTTTTTCTCCCTTTTCAAATCTCATA
>NW_015557064.1:66015-73448 GCF_001515605.1 Sinocyclocheilus anshuiensis | reverse complement strand
TTTTGTTTTCGAATTTGTCATTGTGTTTTCTGACTTGTTATAATGTTTTCTGAATTGTTGTTGTGCTTTCTGAATTGTTATTTTGTTTTTTAGACTTGCATTTGCGTTTGTAATTTGTTATTTTGTTTTCAGAATTGTTATTTGTTTTGCACTTCTCGGCCACCGTAGAACTGCCTTCATCTCAATGTGCATGTAGACGCATGGCTTAGTTAGGTGACTGGAGAAACTGGATAAAAATAACAAAATGACATGAGTAAAGACTAGCATCACTGACCTTGCGTTTCGCCTGCATCTGGTTCTGGTAGTGGTTTGATGCTTCTCCAGGGATCTCGCTGCCCCACAGCCTCCTCGATCCCGCCTTTTGCCAAACTTTTTTTTTCTCCCTTTTCAAATCTCATATATATGTCTCGTCCAGTCAGCGGTGAGTAATCCGTGAGTTTTCGAATTTGTCATTGTGTTTTCTGACTTGTTATAATGTTTTCTGAATTGTTGTTGTGTTTTCTGAATTGTTATTTTGTTTTTTAGACTTGCATTTGCGTTTGTAATTTGTTATTTTGTTTTCAGAATTGTTATTTGTTTTGCACTTCTCGGCCACCGTAGAACTGCCTTCATCTCAATGTGCATGTAGACGCATGGCTTAGTTAGGTGACTGGAGAAACTGGATAAAAATAACAAAATGACATGAGTAAAGACTAGCATCACTGACCTTGCGTTTCGCCTGCATCTGGTTCTGGTAGTGGTTTGATGCTTCTCCAGGGATCTCGCTGCCCCACAGCCTCCTTCCCACCAGGCTGTAGGTCACCAACATCACCAGCAGAGGGAGCAAGTAGATCAGGATAATCACAGCAATCTGATACCTAGTGAGATCAAGCATCACTTCACGAGTCAAATCTACATAAATGAACATTTTAGGTAAGAATCCTCTACTGTAATGTAATAATAATAATAATAATAAATCCTATGTAATGCCTTTGATGGGCATTAAAATCTTTGACAAGTGCAAAATTACTCTCAGTGTTTAACCTCATATGTTTTCCTGGCTGCAAAAAATAGCTATCTCAACCATAGTTATTACTGCGTATTCAAAGGGAATTTATTAACAATTTACTTGTCAGTCAAAACTGAGCAAATACTTGTGTGAATCATACAGATTAAAAGGATACATTTTTTGTCTTATTTTTCTTACGAGAGCTGATGTTTCCCTCCATAATCGTCAGGCCATTCCACCATACAAACAGTCCGAGGGAAGTAGAAATTTGTGCTGGCGTAATAACACTGAGGAAAAGCCAGTGAAAAAGCCACAATCCAGATGACCCCGATCAGAACTTTAGTAGTAGTGGAGGAGAGCCTGGGCTTCAGAGGGTGAATTATAGCCATATATCTGTGGATTTCAGCCAACAACATCATAATGACAGTGAACGTATACCTTTAAATGATAGGCTACCATAAATATGACATATACCATAGGCGCTTTTCCACTGCGTGGTACGACTCGGCTCGGTACGGCTCAGTACGGTACGGCACGGCTCGGTTCGGCTCGGTTTGCGTTTCCACTGCAGTTCAGTACCGCTTTAGAGTGGGCGGGATTATTCACATGTCATTATAGTTGCGCCGCCTCTACTGCCGCGACTCCTACAAAACTTTTTCATTCCGCGTCGCCCCATCAAGCTCTCACTGGATCCGCTCCTCTGCTATCAACGAGAGCAACGTCTGTACTTCCTCAAAAAAGTAACCCTTACGGAGCCGTACCGTGCCGTACCATGCAGTGGAAAAGCGCCATATATGAATAACAAAATGGAAAAGGTTGCCAATACCACTTTGTCGACTTTCCCTTATATTGCCATTCAGTGCATTACGGTGCTTTTTTTGGACGGAATTTACTGCATGCATAATGTCACTAAATCAGACTCTTATTCGTATCATCAGAGCACAATGTGGAAAGCGATCTACACTCAGCGCGAAGTGTATCTACCCATTTTGCGCACGAGTCACCAGGTCAACTGGAATCGATTATCCAGGAATATCACAAATGCATGATTTGCGCGCAGTAAAAGGACTTTCATAACTTAAGCCGCAGGGAAATTGCATATTTGACATGTTCGGGGACGTTGGGCGCGCGAACTACATGTGCACAGGTTCTTATTTAGACCCATTGAAAGTTGAATTGTCCTAATCACTTAATCACAATAGATTGCAGCATATAAACGATTTTCAAAACACTTTTAAGATAACCATGACACTTGCTAAAGACAATGACTATATGACAAATGAGTTATTTATCATTAAATGGGGCCAAAATTAATAAGGTTTCTAATATTTATTTTCATAGCAAATACCATTAACTACTTTTGACCGTCTGTGGTAGATGGTGGAGCACAGATAAAAGCTTTATACTTTAGCCTTTGAGTTGATGCATTTAGAGCTATTTTCCTCTATGTACATTGACAAAACCTAAAATTTGGCCGAATTAGGTTTATATCCCTGCTGGGGGGGGGGACTCTAACCAGCTTCATTAAGGTCTACCAGGTGGATGTCAGTCCACCTGATTCATCATCTAGATCAGCTTGGACCAGCTCTTAATATATGACCAGCAAAAAAAAAACAAAAAAAAACATTTTAAACCAGCTGTCATAAGAAGGGTAGCAGATCATATAGAACTTCATGTATGCTTTCAGGAACTTACAAGCTGTAACTGATTTATGACATAGTTAATGTCATGTTAGGATGATGATTAATTATCTTAATCCATGGGAACATGTTATGGTAAAGTTAAAGAGAACTAAAAAAGATTATTAATTGCAATTTATAAATTTTACTGTAGTAAAATAACTGCAATGATTTTCAATTAAGTGCTTTGTTGTCTGCTTACCTGTCAACAGCAATAGCCGCCATTGAATAAATACTTGAGAACATTGCTGTTATTGGGAATAAGTTTTGAAATGTACAGTAGGCCTATCGAAATTTACGATCAAGGAGTATGCAATCGCCCATAGTGACACCTGCCAGTCCGGCTGCTCAAATAGATTGGTAGAGGTTTCGTTTCCATCTTCCTCGTCGTAGAGAAGAGATGTTGAAAGGGGGTCCAAAGTGGGATCCATCGTAGTTGTCCGTTGTCACAGGTGATAAATCAATCTGTATGCTTATTCCAGTGAGTGACTCACTCTGCTGTCGCTACGACATAGTAAACCAGTGTATTTTAGACATTTGCAGCAGTTGATTTTCCAAACTGTGAGTGGTCAGTGCGCCTTGTGCCGCCTTGTGTCCAAACTGCCTGCTGAAGTGCGTTATTGCGCCTGCAGGGATGATAGCACTGAAAAACTGAAGGAATGTGTGCCAAGTGTTGGAGGTGTGTCGGGTCCATTGCAGTGACGTTGAATGAAACACACTGTTGCCAGCGCGCATTGTGACGCACAGCATCCTGCTTTCCTTCTACTAAAAAGCTGACGATAAGCAAAATATTTAATTGGCATGCAATTGACGAGTTAACCGTGGACAGCTTGCTGTCAATAATTGTCAAACCCCTGTAGCGTACACTAATGGAATTATGTTACAGTTTAGAGCATGTGTGAGGTCTGCTGTGCTTGTTCTGCTGAGACGTTGCAGATACCCCTCATTTATCCAATTGTGTGAGGTGATATTTGTTCATTTTGTCAGAGCAATGAGATAGGTGGGCAGTAGGTGGAGGAAGTGGAGAGTGAGTTATACATTACTCTTATTTGGACACTTCGAGCAGTAGGCTATTCCTAGTTGATGTCCCGAAGAACTGGCGCAAAATTCCATCTCAGCACTTTTGATGAATGACTACGCTATTTTTAATTTTGTGTCTCTGGAAAACGGTGATCATTGTGTTTATTTGTTAATTAGGGATATGTGGACAAATCAATGTTTTTGGGTTTGTAGAGTAAAAGTTAAAGTTTCTATTCCCTTCGGGTAAGATGACAGAGAACTGCATATGGCCCCAAGTTGCATGTTGTTTGTTACTAGTGTTATTATTTTAAATCAAATATTTATTGTAATTCTTGGGGTTTTATGTAATATTTATTTCCATTAATTAGATATTTTTCATTAAACCCTATAGGTTAATTGAGTGAGATCATTAAATGTTGCATTCACAGCATTGCTATTATGACATATCTTCGCTCTTTTAATGTGCTAATAAATATGTAAATTACTTTTCAGATGAATCTCCTTGTCACAATTCACTGGGGGAGCAAGGAACAAGGAAACGAGGAGTACTTGAATAACACAGTCTTTAATAATCCACAGGAAAACCGAGAACAAGGAGGACATTCAACAAGTAGACCCAACAAACAAGAACTGAAAGGACTAGGGCTTTTAAAGGCAGGATAATTGGGGAGGAACGAGACACACCTGGAATCAAATAAACACAATCAACATGAAGAAACTGGGTCACAGGGGCAAAAACATACACAGAATAGTCCATAATCCTGACATAACGCCCCCTCCCGGAAGGTGCGTCCTCGCACCGTAACAACAACAGAGGGAGGCATGGGTGGGAACTTGGGAGGAGGTTCCGGAGGAGGACGGATATCCGGGAGGAGGCCGGCAGACAGAGACCAGGGGGGGCGACGAAGGAGGGAGGAGCCAGGGAGGAGACAGGGTGGACCCGGAGCAAGAGGAGCACAGCAGGACCCAGGCCACCGGCATGCGCATCGGGGAGATTGTGGGCTGGGCTCTGGGTCGGGAGTGGCACTGGCGATTAATTCCTGGGAACCGGCGGGGAACGGAGATCCATTTCTCGCCAGTGTCCACTCCACAAAGGCGGCGAATTCAGCTCGAGGGCCATCTTCGGAAGACGGCACTCTGCACGTGGTGTTGAGGCTGGCGTCATAGAACGCTCAGAGCCGGGATACGGGATAGGTGGTGAGATGGGCCACAGCCAGAAACAGTCTGGTATGACCCTCGAGCGAATCTGCTCCAGCAGGAGGAGGATGAATTCTGGGCGAAGGAGGGGAAACGGAGGGTACAAACGGAGGTAACTGTATCGGTCGGGTCTTCTATCACAATTCACTCGGGGAGCAAGGAAAGAGAAAACGAGGTGTTCTTGAATAACACAGTCTTTAATAATCCACAGGAAAACCGAGAATAAGGAGGACATTCAACAAGTAGACCCGACCAACAAGAACTGAAAGGACTAGGGCTTTTAAAGGCAGGATAATTGGGGAGGAACGAGACACAACTGGAATCAAATAAACACAATCAACATGAGGAAGAAACTGGGTCACAGGGGCAAAAACACACACAGAATAGTCCATAATCCTGACACTCCTTTACTTGGATTCTGCTTTGTCTGTCATCGGTTATTCAATTATTCTAAATTACTAACTAACTAAATTATCAAAATAAAATATTAAATAGAACAGTTGATTTAGTATGTTACATTAATGACAGATAAAATCTGAAATATGAATAATTATATAATTAATATTATATCAAAAGCTATTATTACTTTCTGTAAAAAATACATACTTTCTGTACTTTCTGGGGTGGGGGCTGCATGGTGCAGTTACTATAGACTTTTCATATTTTACATTGCTATAACAGCTAAATTAGCAATAGCAATCCCTTAAAGACACTGGCTGATGTATCATCATCCTGCATATGCTAAACTTATCTACATTGTTCTTAAGGAGAGCATCTTACCCTCTCTTAACCCCATTTTACCCTAAAATAAATGTAGCCTATTTATTTATTTATTTATTAATTTATTAATTTATTTTTTATGGGAATTTTTGCCAGAGATTTTGTGAGCTTAATCTGTTGAGGTTCTTCTCGTGCAAAAAAAAATGTTTTGATGATCTATGTGTATATTCATATATATGTTAAAAAAAGCTCACTGTATTTATTTCTTCCAAGTGTTTATGGATTAAATCTGTATACAATGGCGATGGCATAAAGGGGAGAAAGCCAGAAAATGGATAAGGGAAGAATAGGACGCTGTCAACAGTCAAAAAAGAGGTTAAATCAGTGGTGTCTACATTAATAACCTATTTAAAATCTAGGCCTATTTAGATATATAAATCTAATAATGAATAATGAAAATGGTAATGTTTCATTATATTCAATATCTTTATATACCATTAATATATAACAATAATATATAAAATTTTCGTGTTAATTGTAATGTTAAATCAAAAAGTAATAATGTCCTACAAACATCTGATCTCTAAAACAATAAACTCTTCTGAAATATAAATAGTAAACAAGGGATGTGAATGCTCATTGGACAAACCACCCATCAATCAAAACATTGTGATAGAGACAGAGCAGAGCCGTAGAGAGAGAGAGAGAGAGAGAGAGAGAGCGCATTTAGGCCACGCCCACACCGGGGTGTGGGGGGACAATCCAACGCTCTCCATTGACTTTCTATTGCGGGACTTATAACAAAAAACAGAGCAATGCCTAAAAGCTGCTATGTGACAAGGTGTACAGTAAACAAGCTAAAAAACCCAGAACTACGTTTTTATAAGCTGTCGACCCACCAAAAAACGAGCGTTTCGGACACAAATAGCTGTAGATGTCGGGGTATTTCACGTTGGGCCATTCAGTTGGATCATTTCTCAAACAAAAGGATGGTTAGGAAAAGGGGCACTGACATAGACCAATAAAATTTGGGTTCTTAATATATCTCCTCCTCTCAGATTCACATAGGGTGGTGCATAGGCGGAGGGTGAACCAACTCCAGGGTAGGGCTAAAAGCAGCCAAATGTATTAAACATCATACCCGTCTTTTTAGGCAAGGACCAGACATGAGTTTAGGCTAAAAAAATGTTTAATGGGACTGAATTTGTATTTAACGTGATTACAATTTAATAAAAACGTTAGAAATTGATAGCCTAACATTTCCTGTCCACGGTTATTCAAACAGCGAATAAATTATATATAGCCAGGGGCATTTTTGTCCAATTTAGTGGCATTTTTGCCCCAAGTCCCCTTGGCCTTACACACGCTCCGCCTATGGGGTGTTGAAATAATCCTTTGACATGGTTAAAAATAATGAATGGTCTTGTCTTACTACGTGCTAGAGCATGCTATTAATGCCATGAAAGAGGAAGTTGTTGTAAGACAACATCTACATGCTCATTAGGGCTGGGCGATATGGGCAAAAATTCATATCTCTGTATTTTTTGGCCGATTTGCGATATAGGGTATATATCTCGGTATTTTCGTTTTTGTATTTGTATTTTAAAAATGTGTATTTAATATATGTATAAATTTAATTTACCACCCAATGTTGTCCAACAAAACAATATATTAAAGGCTATGAAAACAAATAAAGTGAATGTAACCGTAAGCCTTATATTATGTGCAAAAAGGGTTAAAATCAAATTTCATTCTAACACTGTAACATTGCAATCTAAAAACAAAAATAAAATTACATTAAATTCACTAAACTAAAAATGAAAATAAAT
>NW_015557064.1:63103-65615 GCF_001515605.1 Sinocyclocheilus anshuiensis | reverse complement strand
AAAAATGTGTATTTAATATATGTATAAATTTAATTTACCACCCAATGTTGTCCAACAAAACAATATATTAAAGGCTATGAAAACAAATAAAGTGAATGTAACCATGTAAGCCTTTATATTATGTGCAAAAAAGGTTAAAATCACATTTCATTCTAACATTGCAAACTAAAAACAAAAATAAGGCTATTAAAGCGGAAGTTAAATTCACTAAACTAAAAATAAAAATAAATGAGAACAAAAGCAGAGTTGTGTGTAGTCACTTTACAGTCAGTGCTATCATAAAAATAGACTTACTTGTAGGTTTAAAATTCTACGTCACATTTATTGTCCAACTACAAACGACGGCGCTCGTTTACTGAAGTCTGTGAAGTTTAGCAGAGAATCCCAAAGCAGAAGGCTCATGCACTTCTGACAGAAAAATGGAAATATCTCCATGATTGCTAACATTTACAGATGGAGACTATATACCTGTGAAATGTAAGTTATGCATTCAGGAAGACAGCACATCTCAAACCACTTTCTCCGCAGCAGCTCAGTCTGTGTCCTCCGCTATATTTTCAGATGCGCTCCTAACAAACTACTCTATATCGATATAAACAGTATTGCCTCATATCGAATCGCTTATAAAGAAAATATTGATATCGTACAAACTCAGACAGCACATCACATGTCCCACCAGAGACAGTAATGTCAAAGAGGAATTATTCTGAAAAACTAAGGACTCAGTTCACTTCCAGTGACTCAGCATCAGTGTGGAAAAGTCTGAAAGAGATCACCAACTACAAGACACCATCCCCCAGCACTGTGAAGAATCAACAACTGGCAGACGATCCGAATGAGTTCTATTGCAGGTTTGAAAAAATTATTTATCTAACACACATACTCAGTCTACATTTCAATTTGCACATAATATATCTGTACATACAACTGTCTATTGTTATATACCTGTACATACAATTGTCGATTTGTATATTTTTATTCATTATTTACTTGTTCTATTTTTTATTTATTTTAATTTTTTATTATGTGTGTTTTTTGTTCTGTCACTGTCATTCTGTTACACTGTGGAAGCTTCGGTCACGTAAACAAATTCCTCGTATGTGTAAACATACCTGGCAATAAAGCTCATTCTGATTCTGAACTCAATATACCGACCAGCCCTAGTCCTAAATGCTCGTTTTTTGGGTTGACAGCTTATAAAAACGTAGTTCTGGGATTTTTAGCTTGTTTACTGTACACCTTGTCACATAGCAGCTTTTAGGCATTGCTCTGTTTTTTGATATAAGTCGGAAATGACAAGGAGGCTTCTTCCCGCAATAGAAAGTCAATGGAGAACGTTGGATTGTCCCCCCCGCCCCCCGGTGGGCGTGGTTTTCAGATTATGACACGTGTCGCTCTCTGTCTCTATTGGCTTGTGTGATAATGGAGCGAGTACTCTGCTCACTCAGGTAGACGATACAAACAAACAAGCCAGGAAGTGTCTACGCGAACGTATTTCGTGTCAATTATACGTTTTTAACATGTCCAATGAAGTCCGATATTGTGACAGGTGCTCGTATCTCTTTTTCAAGTTCTGCTTAATCGTATATGAAACAATTTTCTGGGTGAGTTTGTTTTTATTATATGTAATAAATCGGTGTTGTAGTCTGTAATGTTAAGTCAGCAAATGTACACAAGTGCGGTTTAAAAAGTCGGAAACAACAGGGAAAGCAAATAATATATTTGAATATCAAAAGTCTACTTGCAGTAACATTTGAGTTTGTTTATATATATTTTTAATGATGTTATAATATCACCCATTAACCTGTTCCAGTGCTCTTGACCCCACCCTCCTCCTCGAATGATTCTTCTATACTGTGGCATTATGGGTTTGCTACTTAATGAATTATCGATCTTCTTAGTAGAGTAACTTGCTGTCGAACACATTAGATGTTGTTATGATCTTACAATTGTTTATCCATTGATTTATTAATAAATATCTGACATCAATGTAGAATCTATAATGTAAATTATAGATAGGTTATTGCTATACAACACTTTAAATAGCAACAACTTTCTTGTTAAAAGTATGTGTTCATTTGTACAAAAAGCAATAAATAAATAGCATTGACTTTAAAAAGAGGTAGATAGAAACTGGAACAGACTTTTTTAAGTGGTTTGTGGTTATTTTGCTTCTTAAATTGATTGCAAGATTATCAGATGACCAAAATACTGAATGTGGTCATACTGTGCAAAGTTTTACCCTTTAAAAAAAAACTCTGACCCTTATCTAGCATGAAGTCAAAGGCCATTAAAACCATCACTCATATTTAATTTGCACATAATCATTATTACTCAGCTCAAGATGAGCAACATACATTGTTCAATATGTGTTAAAAATTTACCAAATGAGTATACTTTCTTCCATCTTCATGAACAGATTCTTTCTTCTTTTGTCTTAAGTAAGTTTGTTTGCTTGAAGACCTGCATTTATAAGGTCAAGCTTGTTTTGAACCCAGGATTGCAATACATT
>NW_015557064.1:62809-63046 GCF_001515605.1 Sinocyclocheilus anshuiensis | reverse complement strand
ATGTTCACTTTAGGTGCTAATACTAATATGTACCATTTATGGGTAAATAAGGTACAAAGATGTACCTTTTAGGTTTTGTACCTTAGGTAAGAGAGTAAATATAGTATTGAAGAAAATATATAGGCCTAATATTATAGATACACAACTCTATATAGGCCTAATATTATAGATACACATCTCTCTCTCTCTCTCTCTCTCTCTCTCTCTCTATATATATATATATATATATAATTGTAC
>NW_015557064.1:24295-61946 GCF_001515605.1 Sinocyclocheilus anshuiensis | reverse complement strand
AAGCATGTATTTCTCTATTTTAGTTTTCAAGTTACCTAATACTCTTGTTTATTGTTGTCAGCATGTGACTTACCAAAAATAAACTAGAGAGTCATTTGGGGTTATATAAGACCTGATATTTGCAGTTTTAAATTCATTTGACAGTTCAAACTCAGATCTGATTAAAATTCTAAATGGAAATCCAGATTATAATTACAATGATATGTTTGTTTTATTCATTTTAATTTACTGTCCCCATTTGTTTCTATTCTCCACATTTGATATTATTTATTCACTAGACTGAGTTTCCTATTGTATAAATTATTTTACATCATCTTTGCATAACTCTCATAATAATATTTTATATACATTTCACAATTGTGCCATTAATGTATTATTTATACTGTTTTATATATGCAAATAACGTTATTGACATTTGAAAAAGATTATTGTGAGTAAAAGGCTGGTGTCAAAGCTGCTCTATGTGACAGCAGAGGTTCGAAATGCTACGGGCTGCACCATTGTGCTTCTCTCCCTGTTTTCTGTCAAGAGCAGGTCTGCACATGTTAAACCCATCACACTGACAGCGTAAACAATGGGCCCCATAGGACCCCATTTCAGACCATTATGCCACCAGCCGAGGCTCTTGGTGGCCCATTGGCACCAGTATTAGGCTGACCCAGTGCACACTTTGTGCTGCTTTCATCACAGGTTTCACAAGAGACCTGGTGCACGTGCCTCACACAGGGCTGCAAGGGTGAATTATTATGTGTGGATGGCTATTCTGCTCACGAAGACAAGGGAGTACATCTGTTCTTACCACCTCTGTTGATTAATGTGCACTCATGTTGATTGGTAAAAGGCATTCTGAAGTGCACTGTGTCTTATTTTCTTTAATGCTTACACCTTGCTTGATTTGTGCTAACTTTACAGATTGGCTTAATTGCAGTTTTGGATGTTTGGAAATAGTTTTTGAATTGTAGCTATATATTTACAGATGTATGTGCTAGAGATTTTGTAGATTTCAGGACGCTCTTTGTTTTCATATACATTTTAAATAATGTTTAAGCAATGTGTTTTGACATAACGGTGCATGAAAATGAATGGATTATAAGTTATGAGCACCCAGATGGAGCCAGCTTCAACCCGAGAGAATTTCTGTTGAAATGAGGTGGTGGTGGTCTCGGACTCCATCAGCCTTTATGCCTTCAGTCTTTGTAGTCTGCCAAAGGTCATAACTCTGGTTGACACTTTCAATTTCCCAGGCGACCTTTGGAACCTTAGGGATCTAAACATTAAGACATTTCTTGTTTCGGTTTTCTTTTTTCCCCAATCTTTCAATAACTCATGGAATTAGTTGTTGTCATTTATGTTTTAACTAATAAATATAAAAATATATAAAATATTTAATATAATATATCAAATAAAATGAAAAACATGATAACATTTTGTGGTCTTCTGAAATGGCCTGAAGTGGCCTTCCAGAGAGGACTTTACTTCTTTTTGCTTTGCTTCTCTTCATTTATTTATTTAGTTAGTTAGTTATTAAATTAATGTTTCATTTACACATCTAAGTTAATCAATGCTACCATGTTGTTTTATATGTTTGTAAGTTTGGGATCAGTAAGACTTAAAAAAAAATTAGCTTTTTTTCCCAGCAAAGACGCATTAATTTTAAATGTGACAGTAAAGACATTTACAATATTAAGCAGCACAAATATTTTCAACATTGATAATAATAAGAAATGTTTGGTGAGCAGCAAATCAGCATATTAGAATGATTAGTAATGATGCTGAAAATTCAGCTTTGCCATCACAGGAATAAATGACATTTTAAAATAAATTAAAATACAAAACAGATATTTTAAATTGTAATAATATTTCAAAATATTATGGGTTTTATTTTTGATCAAATTAATGCAGATCAAATTAATGCAGAGCATATAAGACTTCCTTCAAAAACATTTAAAAAAAATGAATGTGGTAGTGTAAGTTAACATTTAATTATATGTTAATAGTTTTATATTGCTTCATAATAAAAAATACAGTAACACGCTTTTGTTTATTTTAAACACTACTGCCTGTTGTTAACTGATATGAATAGCCACCTTCTTTTTTTAGCCCATTAGTCCACAAACCCTCTGTAAACATATGATGATGGTAGATACGGAGGTGGACCTTTAATTTAACCGAACTGAATAGACCGTCATTAAATCCTGATCACCCACAGGTCATTTCATGTTTCAACTTCATTTCAATTTGGACAAGACTAAAAGTGGTATGAATGGGCGAGTCGCTTACTCTGTAATTAGTCCATTCATTTCCACCAGTTTGACCTGTTTGCACCCCCGCACATTCATACAATTTAGCTGCTTCCCTCTGAAACTTGACCCACTGATGTCACTGTTGAATAGTACAGTATAATTTTAGAAAAAAATGTGATTTACACACTTTGAGTTTATAATATTTACTTTGTTTTATTGATGCACTGCCAATTATTTTCTCATCTGAATGCTTTTGAGGAGGCATCCTATGAAAAACAACCCGGTACATACCGATGATGCCTCCATTCGTTTGAGGAAAAAGATTAAAACTTATCCATACAGACTACATGCTTATGCCATTAAGCCATGTCACTGGAGCTCAGTGTTTGTTTCTCAGAGTTACAGAAGTTAATTTGCTGTTCTATGTCAGTTTTGCACAACTTCATCTGAATATGCTTCTCCTAGATCTACTTTATACTACTTTTCATTGTGACACAGAAATGCTTTGGGGTTCACACCACATGCTTTAATTCTTCAATTAGTTAACCACAGCTCTGATCAGTAGAGTATGATAATATAGAATATATCCAAATGGAAATCACACTCGGCGCACCGGGCGCCATTAAGATTCAAGGTTAGAATACATTAACTCAGGAGATTTCACATAGCTCTACTTTGCTCTTGTTTGAATCATAATACCTTTAAATATAAAAAACATACGGAAGAATATACTCCTAGATTCAGTAATGTGGTTTGTTGAGGCCCTGAATGTGACTAAACATATTTTATGTACTCTTTTGTGTTGTTTTTAACCCATGTGCCTTTTTAAATGTACTAATATCGCTAAAATAGTGATATTCATCCCATCTGTGATGTAATTTTGCATTAAACCCAAATGGTCTGATATGTGATTTGTTTTAGCTGATAGGGGGCTTTATTTTGGCCATCGGCATTTATGCAGAGGTGGAGAGGCAACAGTACAAAACGCTGGAAGGAGTGTTCCTGGCTCCTGCCATTATCCTCATTGTGCTTGGTGTGATCATGTTCATCGTCTCCTTCATCGGTGTTCTGGCATCTCTCAGAGACAACTTGTGCCTTCTCAAAGTGGTAAGTTTTCATTTTTCCATCAGACTCTTGCATATAGTAGTGCCCTCTTCAGCACATCACTTATTATGCAAACCATATTGATTTTCTGTGCACAACACTTCATATTCTATTCTTTATAATAATGCCTTTTGAAGGAAGCTAACATAAAATATCATTAGCACAAAGAGACAGTTCACCCAAAAATGAAAATCCTGCCATTATTTATTCACCCTTTCATGTTTTTCCAAACCTGTATGACTTTCATTTTTCAGGGGAGCACAAAAAAGAATTAGTTTTTGTCCATACATTGAATGTCAATGCCTAGTGTTGTTATGTTCCCCACTGACTATCATTATAAGGACAAATCAGTTTTTCAAAATATCTTCTTTTGCGTTCCACAAAAAGAATAGAGATTGAAAGGGGGTCAACAGTAGAAAGCGGAAAACATTTTTACTTAAATCACTTGTACTAAAAAATAAAGTAGCAAAACAAACCACACTTTACTAGTTTATAAAGGGATGAGTCATTTATGAGTTTGAATAAAGCAATGATTTGAAGAACACTTTCTGATACGTCAAACATCAGTTCACCTGATGTAGAATTAACATGAACTTTGCAGACTTTTACTAAAAATGCCAGTCAAACCCAATATGAAAATTGCCACTCTCATTTGCCTAAAGATCATGGTGAGAGCAGGGCCATCAATATATTACATTCTTAAAGTGCAATGATTACCAACAGGGCTGAAAATGACAAACAATATTAAGAGTGCATCCTGTTTCAGAGCAAGAGTGGAAGTTCGTCTCATGGAGAATAGTATTCTCTAATTTTCCGATTTCTGTTAATACAACTCCCCAATCACACACTAGCTAGAAAACAAGCTGATGGGAATAGAATCATGTTATGGGCTATTTGTATTCACTGGTCTCATCTGCCTTGTGAAAAAGTCACTGGGTGCTGTACACGCATAGACGGACTCATTGCCCACGTAGGGCAGAAATTGAGGCGTGTGACTGTTTCATTTGTTTCGGAGTAATGTGCGTGTCTCTGTTTCACTTGAGATCCACTGTTTACTGTTGCCTTGCAGTTTCTTTACATGCTGGCTGTCTGTCTCATTTTGGAGCTCGGCAGTGGGATTCTTGCTTTGATCTTTAGGAGACAGGTACAGTCATTTTTATCTCCTTTCTTGTTGCATGTAAAATGTTCTTGACAAATCCCTTCCTTTATAATGTAACGTCTGGACCAATCAAACACACAATTTTTCATTTGATTTAACAAATCAGTTATTCATTAGATTAACAAATCGTCACAGTCCCCTCACCCAATAAACTGGATGCCAAGTTGTCTGTGAACAGGGCCCAGGACCCTGGTTACCATGGCAACCCTGACACCAGATACATTTACGACCTTTCTTTGAATGAACACACACATCCTTCAGGTCATGGTGATGGTGTATATTATTGCTGTCTTGTATATTATCTGTTGTATTGTAGACTATTTTATTCATGCTTATGATAGAATAGAATTGACAGACAGTTGACCCTGAGAGGTCAAGTAAATATCTACAGCGGATCTAAATATTTATAATTAATTATAACTAGTTATGATTAATTATTAATATTTCCCCATGAGCTGATTCGCTACAATAATAAGAAAGGTTTTTTGATGTAAATTTCCAAGTGGAAGACTGTGACATGGGTCACAAAAAGAAATGTATACATACAGAATTCAGTATTGCAGTATTTTATAGTCATTAGCCATGCAATTGTTGGCAGTTTCTTTGTTATTCATTTCATTGGGCTAATG
The DNA here is from genome assembly GCF_001515605.1 of Sinocyclocheilus anshuiensis. Classification (NCBI taxonomy): domain Eukaryota; kingdom Metazoa; phylum Chordata; class Actinopteri; order Cypriniformes; family Cyprinidae; genus Sinocyclocheilus; species Sinocyclocheilus anshuiensis. Next base: position 56,811 of record NW_015557064.1, on the reverse strand, counting down.
GGATCCATGCTAATTTGAAAAAGATAATTATGAGTACTGTTACATGGCTGCTGGGTCATGACTGTTTTCTGATTAGATGAGGTCGTATTTTAGCGTCTGCTGAATGTGGAAATTTGTTTAACAAAATAATTTTGATGCCAGAGCATATTTACCATCATTGTGAACTTAATTTCAATCATATTTTTTAAGAAACTAATTGTACCAGTCCTCAGATATTGCCGTTTTTTAAAAGTTTTTTTGAAAAGTTTATTTCTAACTGCTTCAAAACAAATGAAAGGAACAACAAAGGCTCAACATCCCGTGTTAAAAGAAATCATACATTTTGTTGCAAAAAACGAAAAATTCCTGTTATAACACTGACATTCCTTTGTCCAATAGACAGAGGACCTTCTCAACAAAAAACATCCGTAAAGGCATGGTCAATTACTATGATGACCTGGATTTCAAAAACATCATGGACTTTGTTCAGAAAATGGTAAGAGATTTGTCATGGACACATGAAGGGTGCAGATTTAATATGCTGACTTTTTAAGACTGCATTGAAGGTATCTTTGAACTTGATCTGTCAGCAAAGTTTCACATTAAGAAACTATGATGGCCCAGACCTCTCTGCATGCATTCACTCTGCATTGCTGTTGGCGAACCCATTCTGTTTAAAATTTGTTGAATTTCAAACTAAATGTTCTTTAATTGTTGCTGAAAATAAAAGAAACTGGTAATGTGAAATTCTTTTTTTTTTCTTTTTTTTTATAAAGATTTATATTTTTTATCATTAAAAAGCATGTGTAATCATTTGAATGTAATAATTGATTAAAATGTATTAAATTATTTATTATGTATTATTTATTAATTTATTAAAATACAATAATAATGCCATATGAAATTCTAAATTCTATTTAATTTTTCTAGATTGTTTTAATACATTTAATACAAATGTATGATGTAATGCAAATTTATTGTAAAGACATTATTAGTTTAATCAGTCTTTTAAAGATTGGAATAAAATGAAAATAGAACGGTTCCTTTTTTCAACAAACAATGATTTATTTATTTATTTTCAAATAAAGGGCTTTTTTCTTTTTAATTCTGACCATTTTTTCAGGTTCAACAAAACTTTTATTTTTGCAGTTTATAATGAAGACCTTTTAGAGAAAATTTATTTGCAGATAGTTTTTATCAAGTGAAATGTTAGTGAAATTAAATCTCAGAACATCTCTGGAGATGAAGTTCATGTGGATGTCCTCGTATAGTCAGTAGATGCTGAAAAAACCATGAGCATCAATGACTTTGGACTATTTTCCAAATTCCATGACTTTCTGCTTTATAAATTCTGTTTTAATGACTGGATAATGCAATTCAGTCTGTGTTTTCCATGGAAAAAGGCCCTATATTCAGATGAAACTCAGATGTAATGCCAATTCAAATGTGCTTTTTTTATGACCATTAATTAGGTAACAACAACTCATTGAGTGCATTCAGAAGTAACACATGAGAATGACTCTGTACCAGTCCACCGGCTGCACAACCTTATCCTGAGCATCTGCATGTACCTGTTTATTATGAGTAATTACAGCAAACTGTTTCAGCAGTGCTAGTTATGTACGGAAATATTACAGCAATTTCATTTTATTTACAAGATCCTTTTTGACTTGACTTTAAAGAAACTAATTGGAGCTGTGCCTCTAAGAACAGTCAGTTTCAAGTAATCATTCCTCACACTGTGATGGTCGAAAGGAAAAGGTTTAGCACATTCCATTTGGTCCATTAAGATAAAGGGATTATTTTTCTGGTTAAACCACCTTCAGTGCCTGTCACAGCAGTCTTTCATTGTGGTTTGAATGTTTTTTTTATTCTTCGTTTTTTTAGTACTTGAAATTCCTTGTTTCTTTTTTTTCTGTCAAACAGTATCCCGATAAGCTCAACATGACACAGTGGGCATTCGTTTCTGCTTCACAGGATAATTATCTTGAATAAGATTTCAAATCCTAGAGGGAATATGTGTTCAATCTGAAGGACAATGAAAACATCACAGGGATCAAGTCTACATCGGAATATCAATTGACAAGATTTAGAGAGAGAAAGAAACTTGACAGTCATTTTGCACCCCCTCAGTTCATCACACATTTTGGCTAAAATAAGCAGTAAAAAGTAATTCTGTTATTCGATTCAGCTTAAGTCATTGCTGACGTAGTTTCTACATTGTTCACACTAATTTTTGTGGATCAAGTATTGTCTGTATCGGGCAACGTTGAAATATGTTCCAAATGAGCAAGTTCTCTCTGGCTGTTGTGTCCAGTGGCTTCATTCCCAGTGGTCTTGGTCATTCCTCATTTATTTGTTTTGTGACCAACGTCCCACGCTGCATTAGTTTCTGTCTGCCTTCTGCAGTAGGATATAATCAAACAATTATGCTCGTTGTTTTCCTTAAGCTGATTGTCATAATAATTCTTGGACATCAGTATGAGATATGTTTCTTATAAGAGAATCAAAAGTAATTACCTCTAATGTTATTCACTCCCATTTAAATGAGGGGCTGGAATATGAATTGTGCCATTCATTGAGAGAAGACAGCCTAATATTTATTCATGTTTGCCTTCTGAAAGTTTTGGCTCAAGAAATGAATACAGAGCAGCTCAGATTATTCCTTTCACCTCTCATGTTTAATGCCCTGTCAACCTAGGTGCAATTTAGCTGATGACACGCTAGCAGATTCAACTCATATCCAACCATTTGCACATTACCCAAATGTTGTTTTTAAAAATGCAATGTACAAATATTCTTCTAGTAGTCTTGTACATCACTGTTATGTTGAACCACTATGTGCTACTATCTTTTGCGGTGCCAGATGAGAAAACTACCAGCTTTTCCAAGTAATAGTGGCATTCCACTGAAGCTTTGCTGATATTTCGATTTATAAGCGATTTTTAATGCTTTGATTCTTGTTTCTCCAGTTCAAATGTTGTGGGGGAACCGACTTCACAGACTGGGTGAACATGTATCATAACTGATCTGCTCCTGGTCCGCTAGCGTGTGCAGTGCCTTACACCTGTTGTCTGAGCAAGGTTTGTCTATAAATATTTTTTTCATTTGTCTTGCTGTGTGAACATACGCACGCACGCACGCACGCACACACACACACACACACACACACACACACATTTGTTTTTGTGAATTGTGGGGACATTCCATAGGCGTAATGGTTTTTATACTGTACAAACTGTATGTGCTATTGCCCTACACCAACCCTACACCTAAACCTACCCCTTACAGGAAACTTTGTGCATTTTTACTTTCTCAAAAAAACTCATTCTGTGTGATTTATAAGCGTTTTGAAAAATGGGGACATGGGGTAATGTCCTCATAAGTCACCTTCTCCTTGTAATACCTATGTCATACCCATGTCATTATACAAATTTGTGTCCTCGTATGTCACAAAAACACACACGCACAGACACACCACTTATTATTTATATTTGCTGTTTAACACAACTCTTGCAAAAAGAGTCACATTTATATGACTCCAGTTTGTCATAAAGCACATACACAATACCATTCAAAAGATTGGAGCCAATAAGGGGTTTTTGTTTGTTTGTTGTTTTTTAAAGAAATTAATAGTTTTATTCAGCAAGGACACATTAAATTAAACAAATAATGCTGTACAGTATGTCTGTAAACTTTGGCATAGTTGTTGCTGTCAGCTGTCAACCTAAATAAACAGACCTTCTGTTTATAATCCTAGCCATTTTAAGTGCATTTCAAGTGTTAACTCATAAATTGAATGGGAGCAAATACTTCTAATTCAAAAAAATTCTACATTTTGATCAGCCCTGGTTCACTTGATGAGAAACAATAGCATTTATTGCTTTTGTGATTGAGTCTTTTATGAGGTTACTGTTTGCTCACTTGAAAGGAGACGTAAATTGATAAATGTGGGCAGATGAAAAGCATAAAAAAATGGTCACTTTGTGTTTCAGCATTCCTTTGTTAGTTTTGTTTTGTCCCATTTAAGCTCTGCTCATACCTGCTTTCATTTTCACAATTAACTGGCACGTTCTGAATTTCACAGGTGCAAAAACAATGGTACTACAGCCTGTGAATTGGAAAAGAACTTTGCTCACACATCATATTTTTTTAAATTATGCATAAAAGCCATCGCTCAGTGAGGGATTGAGAGTTCGCTACATGAGTGTCAATTTAGGCTGGAATATTTGTGCAGCTTTTGTCATGCCAAAAATGATGTCACTTCCTGGTGGAAGGGATCTGACTTTTGTTAGTTGAAGGCATAGTTGACCTAATAATGTTGATAATTCTGTCATAATTTACTCATCCTCATGTCGTTTAAAACTTGTGTGACTTTGTTTCTTCTGTGGAACACAAAAGGAGATAATTTCCAAACACCATTAGATCCCATTCTCTTTTGTTGAAAAGAAAAAAAATTCAAAATATATTTTTTGTGTGTTCCAATCTGAAATATTGAAATATGAAATCTAAAATATTTGTATTAAAGTCCATTATATGACATATGATGGGGACATGAAAATGTTCTGCTTAACAGGAATGACTGATCTGATCTATTTTTGTTAGTTTCTTGCACATTTATTTTCTTGTCATTCTCAACACAAGCCAGAGCTTGAAACCCAGCTTGAAATGACATTTTCTTGAATATTAAAAGAGCCCATTTTTGGAGTTGCATAGGACAGTTAAAAATGGGTCCTCTTAAGTGCAATACTAAAGCAGGTCTTACAGTCAAAAATTACATTCATTTTTCATTCGTTTTTGAAAAAGCACAGAGCCTGTTTGCCAACATCCAGCTGTGTGCAGATTACCTGTGGACAAGTATTACCTCATCAGTCCCTCAGTCTAAGACAAAGCAATGCTGATTTCTATATATGAAGATTACATCAGAATGTTTTGTCTGAAATCGAATATCAGAATCTTATCTAAGGACATTGCATTAATGCCAATAATGGAGATCAGTTCTAAACCTGATTACAAGATATAAAATGTTACATCACTTAACCTGGCTGGTCATGCCACACTGATTTAAAGAGATATTCACCCCCAAATTAAAATTGCCATCATTTGCTCACCCCCATATAGTTCCAAACCCATAAGACTTTTGTTCATCTTTGAATCACAAATGATACTAGTTTGAATGAAATCTGATTTCTGTCCCTCCATTGAAAGTTCATGCAACCAAAAATTTGACACATCGAAAAGTTCATAAAGAGATCAGGAAATAAACCCACACGAATCAAGCAGCTCAAGCCAAATCTTCTGAAGAGACACCATCACTTTATATGATGAACAGATTTAATTCAAGCTTCTATTTACTTATAAACATTGATCAACGCACATACACAGAGCATATTGACTGAAGTTTCTTGGACATTCAGTGGAGGGATAGAAATAATTTCATTAAAAATATCTTCATCTGGGTTTCAAAGATGAACCAACGTCTCATGGATTTGGAACGACATTAAGATGAGTAAAAGAAGGCAGAATTTAATTTTTTTAGTGAATTAAAAGTAATCAAAATGTGTACAGTTACTCACAGAATGATATTAGCTTCATTCAGAAAGCTTAGTAGTCTTAGCACTGCATTAGTTTAAGACTAAAACCTCTGTAACTTAGAATGACAAAACAAGGATCAAAACTTTTAATGGAAACCTGTTATGTAGAGAGTAGGCTAGTTATTAATCCGCACAAAGTGTAATTTCATACATATGATCCAGCAGGTTGGGAAAGTTAAATGTCCTGTTTGCCAAATCAATACTTTAACACAATCTCACAGTTGATGAGAGAAATACAAGATAAAAAGCTTAACTACTATATGCATTTAGCTGTTTTACCTGTATAAAAATATTAAGACAATCATTTCCTTGTGTATTGCAGCCTTCTGAAGTTGTTAATACAATGTGTGGACACAAGGCCCTGGAGAAAGAGGTATGTGCCCTGATCACCTCTCTTTCGGACTATATTTTGTTACATTAGATCCACTTTCGTGAACGAAGGAATTTAAAGTAGCTTATAAGTGCATTCTGATATTTGAAAAGTGCTCTGTGTCCTGTGTCGATCCACCTGGTATAAATACGGTCATTTGGAGGGGTCAAAGGTCTGATCATCTGAGAAGAGCAATGAGAACCTCCTTTGAATTTTAACAAGCTGTGAGGATATGCAGCACCACAGACGAATGATGAGCTGCCTTATAACAACATCCAATTATCTCTCAATACATTTTCAATTAATGACTTTATAACACTGGTTGTTAATGAGACATGCAGTGACGGCAGTTCATTTCTATTGCCTGAACTTTGCCCGCAGAGGCTAGAAAATATAGATGTGATCTACACCCGTGGTTGCACCATTTTCTCCTCAAAAGACCAAGAAGTTGACTTTATGGGGATATTTAATCTGGTCTTTATTCAGGTTTAAATTCAGTGTAATTAAGAACCCTTTTATAAAATATCTCCACACAATATTTTCCACATTGATTAAGAGGTGGGCGGTGAGAGAGGCATGGTTTGAATGAATTTAAATATTTCTCAAAAGAGTACCATGAGTAGACAGGTTTTCAACAAATTAGCAGTTTGAAAATCCGATTCACTTTCAAAAGCAGCCTCTAATATGCAGATAATTCTGTATGCCCCCTACTTTAACCAGTGTTAAAGAGGTGCCTTGATGCACTGAAAAACACCACTGCACAGTCACAGGTGTAGGTTATCATAATCACATAGATTTTGAATCCATTTTGTAGTAATTTCAATAATGCTGCAACTTCGATAATAACCCACCAACACACAGAAAGCACATGTACACCAAATGTAATTTAATTCTGTCTTATAAAGGCTGCAGTACATTGGAGGTTCTGGGAACAGGGATAAGTTTCTGTTAGGTCAGACAGTCCCTATCTGTAGGCTGTTTCACAGGAAATTATGCCAGATGATATAGAGCTTTATCTGCGATAAGCACAGGTATTGTTGAGATAGACATTAATATAACATTGCCAGCAATGACTTCAACATTCACATAATATTGGATTATAATGTTTCCAACTGAATTTTTTTCAGTCTGATGTTTGTGTGCGTGTGTGCAAATATGTTTATGCGAGTGGGAAGGAGCGGTGGGACTTTTTTTTGCAATAAAATTCTTGAAACCAAACCGCTTTTATAATTAGTTTCATAGTTTTTCCGTAAATGGCGATTCACAGTTGGGGAAAGTCATTAGTCAGTCTGCCCACACTGTGAACCATCTCAGTTGTTTATTACAAGATTTATATTACTGAATAAATTGTATAGCTGCAGTATGAAGTGTGCAGATTAAAGGGAACGTTCACACAAAAATGAAAATTAAATCATCATTTACTCACCCTTGTGTTGTTCTAATGCCGTATGCCTTTCTTTATTTTTCAGACCACAAAAGGAGAAATGTACAGAAATGTCCCTCTTGTGCTTGTCTGTACAATGGCAGTGAATAGCGTCCAGCATCAAGCTTTTAAAAAAAGATGCAAATGTATCACAGAATGGTCTGATGCAACACGTCAACTCACCCAGGAAAAGTACACAAGTTGCGAGAAATCAAGATGAATAAAAATGTGACATGGTAAAAACAACGCCTAGGAAAAAAAAAAGGTATATTTGTACTTTCTTAACTGAGTTGGATATCTCCAGACTGGAACTCTGATTGTCATGAGAGTCAGAATGACAGTTGACAGATGTGAACAAAATAACTTGTTTTTATTCATCTTGACTGTGTGCTTTTTCTGAGTGAGTCGTAGTGAACTGCTGCACTAATAGAGTCTCATGAATGTGACGGCCAAGGTCAGGATTTTCATTAAATACATTAAATTTCTGTTTGTTTTTCACCAAACCCTATTGTGTACCCCCAGGACACTTGTTACATGGGATCATTCTGTGATACTTTTGCATCTTTTTTTCAAAGCTTGATGCTGGTTGCTATTCATTTCCATTATATGGACAAGCACGAATGAGACATTTCTTAACATTTCTCATTAGGCTAGCTTTAGGGTATTTTTGATTGGCCATTGGCCTAGTTTTCTTATGTAGACCTGGCAACCCTGGCCACACCTTATATAAACCTCAGTAAACTGGTCTGGTTTTGTCATAAGCATTGAAGTACATGATACCATTATATCAAGACTAAAAGAGGAGGACTGTTGAAAGATATGCATCTGAAAAGGGATTGAAAGCCATTTTTAATCTATTCCATTGTACGCAAAACAAATGGAAAGTGTTTCAAACCACTGGCAATATGTCCAGGCCAGACCATTTCACCAAATTCACCCCAAGAGTAAATGCATCAGGAAGTCCCAAAGAACCTCAGGGTGCCATCAATAGACTTGCAGGCAGCTCTGGCAACAGTTAATGAGAGTGTGCATCAGACAACCATTAAAAAACAGGCTGCACAAATTGTGCAAAATGGTCATCTGTTGAGGGTTTTGGAAGGGCAAAGTCAAAGTCCAGATCTCAATCCAGTTGTAATGCTGTGAGGTGCGTGCAATACATACAATAAACCACTCCAATATCTTTTTTTTTTTTCATTTCCACAGAAAACAATTGAATTGTACAAAAGTAAAAGTTTTTTTCTTTTTATTTTTTTGGTGTGATCTTTACCTGGCTTTATATCACCCGTGTGGAAGATGCCATCGAGGAGTATGGACACTATATGGATGGTCTGCTGGACGGCGGACCCCGGGAGACCAAGCACCAAAGCAAGTGGGCTAAATGTTGCAAATGCATGCCTTTGATTGACTGAGTGCAAACTCCTAAAAAGCCTTAAATTGGATAAAAAAAAGGTTTATACAGTTACTATCACATGCTGTGGATGAAATGATGAAATTTGTAGCAATGCAAAACACATCTGTCCTGTGCTGTACTTTTGTAATATCAGCCACAGACTCACTGATGCAAGAAAGCCATTTTTGTACTGTCAATATCGTTTTTACAGTTACTCTCAAGATTCATTATTTCATCTGTCAGCTGAAAATGGGTCATTTCTTGTGTCAAAATGTACCGATACTAGGACTGACCTTCTGTCTCAGGATCTTTCTACTAAATCAGACCTGAAGCAGTACACTATATATGCCACACATTTCCATCATGTTGACAGAGTCAGAATGCCTTTAGGTTTTACACAGCTTAGTTCTGCTAAATGTTTGGAAGATTGGCACCCTGTCAGTCTCAGGTAATGAAATTCAAGGTTTCTTTTTTCCAGTGCAAACAGTGCTCTTCACATATGTGAATTTATACCGTAAAAGTCTATGAAAACGGCAGCTACATTGATCATAATAAGAGTACTGTCTCTTTTGTTTGTACATTGTGTCTAAGATGAGTGAGATAATAAATCCTGACTATAAACATTGCCACACTTAAGCTGTGTAAATCCAATCCTTTAGTTTACCATATTTCCTGTAAAACTTTTTTTTATTATTTGATAATTGTTTTACTTCAGATTGAGTCTTTACCTGAAACAGGGGTTGTTCTTCTTCATTTTAATAAAATACTGCTCATTATGAGCTGATTATTTTGTAATCTGTGAATCTGGGAGTTTTAATGTCCATCATTTTCATGATGTGCTTCTCATTATATTTTTATTTTGTCTAGATTCTTTTTCAAACTCAACATATTTATTTCAAAGCTGCATGTGTACACATATATATTTATATATTTTAAAATGTTTTACCTTCTTTTTTTGCCAAAGGGTGATGGTTTTTATATTCTCCTCTATTCTGTTGTCTGCTGTATTTATTTTTATTTTTTTATGAACATAAAAACAATCTAAGTAAACTGCATATCTTGACCTTTTTTATATTAAGTACATAAGATGTTTGTGTCTTGTCATTAAATGACAGGGGAATCATCTAATGGCATATTTATTTAAAGTTTGCTACAGTTTATTATGTAAAATGCACAAAATATTGCATTCGTACAATGTCATTATTCACTGAAAGATAATTGCAAACAAACAAGTTGAAGTGAATAATAATATTAAGCCTTAACATTTTCTATTCTATTTCTATTTTTTTTTTCTTGGTCCATCTTTGGATTTTTCTGCTGTATGTGATTTCTATGACTATGTATCGACCTGACTGTTAAATCTTGAGTATTGCCCTGAACACAGTGAGTGTCCTGCTGAATGAATGAATGAATGAATGAATGAATGAATGAATGAATAAATGATGTGTACAGAGCTGTGTTCTGCTGCTTCAGTGGATGTTCTCATCTGTTCTCTGTCATGCTGCTTTTTGTGTTTGCAGGGGGACTGCGTCACTCTGAATGAATATTGCTAGACATGGACTGGTATCATCTGGTATCACAAATATGTGGCAGTCTGTGTTTTATCTACTTGTTTGTTCAATTTCCTCCATCTATTTTAAAAAGTGCAGCTTTGGGCAAAGCTTAGAAAAAATATGATCACATTTGTTTGTTTTCTCTAATAACTAGTTGCACAGATTCTGATATTTGAGTTTTTCTTTAATGCTTGTGGTTGGGCATCCTTTCTTTTTCATAACTTTTACAAATATGAAAAGGAGGATCAGTTTGGTCTTTAAAAGAGATTCCATGCCCATAAATAAAATGAAATATGTATTTTAGCTCCTATTCATGTAGTCATTTAGATTACAGCTTCCTCAGTAATTTCTCCCCATTTTGCTTAATAGGCTAGAAAATCAAGATGAGCTCTTTACTGGTTTTACCATAAAAAGTATTTTTAAAGTAAATGTTTCTGAATGTCAAAATAGGAAGAAATCGAATAGATTTGCGGTCATCTCAACACTGCACCTTATAAAATATGTGTCTTGATTTTTAGTTTGTGAAAAGGACTGCTGTTGCTGCGATCACAAGCCATTGTAGGACAAGTTCTGATCTGATCATTATGAGGAGGTACGTTAAAATCGGTCACACTTGCATACGTTTCATTAAAAAAAAGTGCATTTTCATAAGTTGCTTCTATTGCATGTGAATGAAACTTATAAGTTCTCCTATGGAGTGAAAAGAGGCTTTTAGAAAAGGTAGTGGAAAACACTTGACCACAGCCTGGAACTCAAAGGTTCATATTTCTTTTATAGTGAGGGTGAAAGAGTAAAAAAAAAAAAAAAAAACCCACTCCCTCCAGGAGGTGAGTGGTCTCCATATAGTGAAGGCATAAAAGTGTGTGTAATTTACCAGAATTTATAGTGCTGTCTTTATACACTGAAATGCAAAATATGATTCACTGTGACCTTATTATTATTGTTTTTATTTTATTATATTACATTTTATTTGAATTAATTTATTTATTTTCCTTTCTTCTCACACATAATTGGAAGATGATGGCAGAAACATGGCCAGGTCATTTATGTACTGGTAAAATCTTCCAGAAGAACATTTCACCAAGTGCCCTTTTTTAATAAGAACCTAATTTAATTTAGGACAGTCTTAGGGGAACATCCTTAGGGGAAACCTACAATCAACGACTCTATATGCAATTGCTGGGGTTTATTGGGTTTTTGTTTTTCAAATGGTGTGCTATGCTTTTAGAGAGTGCTTCATGCTTATAACAAATATAAAATCAAGACCTCTTCTCACCTCTTTGTGTCTGTCGGCTCATGGGAATGTTTATAGGAGGGATGCCAACCCAGCATCCAACTTCACATCAGTCATTAGATTGAAGACAACTTCTTATTAACAAGGAGCTCATCCGTCCTTAGCGCTCCCCTGCTGTTTACTAGTATATAATTAAGCTTCCTCTCCAGGCTGGGGGAAATATGAATCAACCCCCTGAGTTTAATGGTGCTACCTCTACAAATCAAGCAGTTGTTTGCCATGCACCAATCCTGTGAGGTTTTGTATGTATATGATTTCCAGTCTTTAGTGGAGAGTGTTACAACGTGGGACCTTCTAAATGTGACCACAGACAACCACACCTGTCATTTTCATTAAACCAGTAAATTGTGCCCTTTCATGCTGTACCCTAGGACATCCAAAAGCAAGCCATACACTTGTGTTCATTTCAGGAATGCTTATACAGTGAAAAAGTAGGCCTTACCTGTTCAACTGAAATATTGTGGCAGCATTTGCTGATCACTTCATTATCACAAAATAATCTCCTTCAGGGTGACTGTCGACTATCCAACAGATGAGTGAATTGACCAAGACGAGCGACTGACAGAACCGAGGGTGTGATAGTTGCTCTTCTTGCATTCGTGTCTACCTGCTGAGTCGTCACAACACAATGTTTGCACTCTCTTATAAGTCACTTGAGAACGTGTCTGCCAAGATCATAAACAAGTACATGACCTAATTACACTTGCTGGATGACATACAGTGACCTTCTGTGCCTTAAGGTCACAGCAGAAAATGAACCATCGATCATAAGTCAGTGGACAGCTGCATCACACATTCTTATCTGTGGTCAACCACATGTTTATCGACAGACAGTGCAGTGGCTCAGAAAGATAAGAAGAAACAATTGTAAGGATAGTTTAAAGAATAAATTGTAGTTTAAACTAGATTTTTACATTTCTGAAGAAAACGGTGTAAGGAAAAGAAGTTTGTTCATGAATAACCTGCAATCCCATTGCTAGAATCTTAGAATGGAGTAGCTGCCAGAGCACTGCTATTCTGCTGCTAAGATGTTCTAAACGGTAAGTGGTAAGTAAGTGGTTGCTCACTGGTCCAAATCAAAGGAGCCCAAATTTAAGATCATTTAGAGGCTATTTTATCATTTGTCAGTTAAAGTTGGGATGAAATGAAAATTCACCCTATCTATTCACATTTCCTTATTTTTTTCATGCATGTATGAAATAAAAGTCTTTGCAATGGATCTTTATGATCATAAGTTTGAATTGTCTGAAGACCAAAAGACAATATGCATTACGATGCCAGCCCACGTTCTCCAGCAGGAGGTCTTTATTTATTTAATAAGCTGAGGTCTTTCCTCATTTGAGCGTGTTCTTTAAATAGACGAGATCATAATTACCTCTTTGGGCTCAGTTAATAATGAAGTAGATGAGGACTGTAGGTCTTGCCGTCTACACCCCTCGCTGATCTAAAAGAGGCTTTCTTGGACTCATTTATCATGTCCTTTGGCAGACAAATTAAAGTATTACTCAATATCAGTATCTGCGCAGTGTGCACACAAATCATTTGAGATATACATTTCAGGCCATTGTCATAATAACTAAGATCAAAAATCAACACTGTGCTGTCTTAAGTCTTGAACACACAATAAAATGTCCATACTTTAAGTTAACTGACCTTCCCCCTTTCCCTAAGGTTATAAATGTTACACCAGCCTGCCATCAAGTTGTGTGTGTACAAAAGTCTTAGATCTTTGAGTTCAGCTCATGAAAAATGGGGGCAAAAACAAAAGTGTTGCGTTTATAATTTTGTTCAGTGTATATTAAACAACAAGAACATCTTTAAACTTTGACTGTTTCACAGGAGCTTCAGCGTGATGGTCGAGTGCCTCTCTGTGGCAAATACCGACTTCCCAAGGGTATGGAAACAAAATATGCAAAATATGGGGACAAAAAGGGACAAAATATGCACTCATTATACTGATGTGAAAGATCAATGCTATTTATAACCAACCAAGATCCTTTAGCGAGGGTTGTCTGAAGGGAGTGCCGAGGAGCCAGCAGTTAATCAAATGTTGTTGCCTGGTTAAATGTCTGAAGAACCCTTCAAACTCAATCACATGTGATTTCCTATTCACGGCATTGCTGATGATTCTTAGTCCCGTGTCGATGGCATCTTTTGAGTAACTGGGCAGCTTTGAACTGATGTCGAGTGCCATGAAAGATGCAGCCAAATCCAACAAGATCACTGGATTCTGTTTAAAAGCAAAATTATCCTGTTTTGATGGTTCTTGTGATTTTCACAGGAAGGCACCAACGCTGCAAATTTGTGTGATAATGAAAAACCTTCTCACCTTTTATAATGATGGCTGCTGTGTGGACTCCTTTTACATTATGTAGATTTTGTATTTGTTACATTGCATAAAATAGATGGAAAGCTAAAGTGTGCAATTACATGTAAATTTTGAGGCATGTAAATTTTAATGCTTTTAATGTCCCATGAATGGTGTTGAAGCTCCTACACATAAAAATAAAGGTTCCAAAAGGTGTTTTTTGGTTCCCCAAAGAGCTTTTCAGTGAAGACACATTAAAAGAACAATTGTTTTCTTAGTGTGAAGAACATTTAAAAAATCTAAAGAACCTTTTCCACCATTGTGTAATGGAAAAGCTGTTAAAGATTCTTCATGGAACAATCAAGGCCAAAGAACCTTTATTTTTAAGAGTGATACTGTACATACCTGGCATTCAATTTAAAATGTTGTTGATGTAACTAAATAAACCCACTGTTTATTAAAAATCATGCAGAATTGTGAAAAATGCACAATTTTGAATCATTCTTTGATTGTTTATGCTGGAGGTCTTTGGAACTGTTGGAAGCCATCCAAGATTGAAAAGCATATTAGATTACTACATAGTGAATGAGTGCCATGGAACTACAAACTATGGCTAATATGTTGGGCTGGTTATATCTACTGGACAGTGAGCATATTTAAATAGGCCCACTGCCACATATCACACTCAGTGTTTACATATAGGTTTTATATGTAAAGGCTGAAGATTTGTTTGTTTGAATGAAAGGCATGAATGAATCCATTCAAAGAACCCTACACATGTTTGGAGTCCTACAAGTTTTGGAGTTTAATGCAGAGCACTTCAAGGCAATGGATCAGATGAAAGCTCTTTACTGCCACTTGCCCTCTCATCACAACGTTGTTTAGCTTCATGCTATCAGGAGGATCACAAATGTGAAATCCACTCGTATAAACTTCAAGTCTTAAGTGGAAGATTATTTTAAATTGAAGACTGAAGAAGTAGTTGAAGTAATCAAAGTAATGTCGTGATGGAGATTAATTAATGATTATTAATGATGAATTGATGATTTTGTGAGATTTTTTTTGAGACTCAGACATGTGATTCATACTGCCTGTCATGACCTTTCCTGCTTCAAATCAGAAATAAGAAATTCTAAGATGTGTCTGAGAAACACACTTAGTTTAATTGTGGAAAGACCACTTCACTTGATTATTAATAATAATAAAGTATTATTGCAAAATCTAATCTAATAGAAGTAGTGTAAAACCAAATGAATACAGATTTAGATTTTTTTTTTACTCTTTTTGGAGGACACTGCCATCTTCTGGTTAAAGATAAGGCACAGAAGGAGAGTGATTTTAGTACTGAACTTCATGGAAGCCACTGAATAAAATCATGGCATTTTATTCATTTTATTTATTCAAAGGAAGACCAAATATAGGTTTGTATAAATTAATGATGAATTGATGATTTTGTGAGATTTTTTTTGAGACTCAGACATGTGATTCATACTGCCTGTCATGACCTTTCCTGCTTCAAATCAGAAATAAGAAATTCTAAGATGTGTCTGAGAAACACACTTAGTTTAATTGTGGAAAGACCACTTCACTTGATTATTAATAATAATAAAGTATTATTGCAAAATCTAGTCTAATAGAAGTAGTGTAAAACCAAATGAATACAGATTTAGATTTTTTTTTTACTCTTTTTGGAGGACACTGCCATCTTCTGGTTAAAGATAAGGCACAGAAGGAGAGTGATTTTAGTCTGAACTTCATGGAAGCCACTGAATAAAATCATGGCATTTTATTCATTTTATTTATTCAAAGAAAGACCAAATATAGGTTTGTATAAGTACGAGATCAGATTTGTTTGTATAAGGCAAACCTGAGAATTTCCCCCTTTGCAGTTTCATTGTGACAAATCTAAATGTCCAAACGCAGGAAAAAAACCTTGTTGAACACATGGCATTACCCTTGTGGAAATACCCTCCACTACAGTTTACAAGTTTGGGGTTGGTATATAAATTTTGTTTTAGTCTATTATGCTCACCCAGGCTGCATTCATTTGAGCAATACAGTATAAAACTGTAAAATACAGTAAAAACGAATATTATGAAATATGCTGGTTTGGTGCTAAAAACATTTCTTATTGTTATCAATATTACAGTTATGCTGCTTAATGTTGCTGCTTGTGTGTGTGTGTGTGTGTGTAAACCGTGATACATTTTTTTAGTAGAAAGTTCAAATTAACAGCATTTATTTGAAATAGCATTTTTTTTGTAACCGTGTTAAATACGTTATTGTCAGTTTTGATCAGTTTAATGCTTCCTTGCTGAATAAAAGTACTACTTTCTTTAAACAGTAGTGTATAATCATTATTTTATGTGAAATATGCATGCATTTACACAAAATCACCACACAAAATACAGTTGCAATAAGGATTAGCAGTAATACTTAGAGGCATGCCTGCCATATTCATGCTTATTATTACTCTTGCAGTGCAGTCTCATTCAGAATCCCACTTCCTGAGTAGCCTGCAACTCCACACTTATTGGCTGACCAGTAGGCTCACATGTCCCGCCCCCTTTGTTAGACCGCCTCTGCTACCCTGCACCCAATGCACTTAGCTGTTCCAGCGAGAGACATCTCCTCCCCACAACCCGCTAATGCAGCAAATGGTTGCACCTCACCTAATCAGCCCTCCTGGCCCAATAGTACCAGAAGAACACCAGCACAGGGTGTAGACTTAACAGGGGTAAGTGTGTATTATTATGTTGCTGCAGCACCACTGAGTGATTCAGTTACATTTTAAAGCAGAAGTAAGTGCCTAAGCAAGATGACAAAGCATGAGATGTTTGACTTCATGTTGTTATTAGCTCTACATGTTTACTGCACAGAAATCTTAAGGTGTTTTGTCTGTTCAGTCGAAATGAGTATTCAATTCCTTCCATGTGAGGAGGGACAGTGGTGCAGGAAATAAGAGTCATATGATAGCCAGATCCTGATCAGCAGAAAACAACAGAAACATGTTGAGTTTGTGACCGAGTCTGGATGTAGGTCAGCAACTGTATGCAGCAGTATGACAATCAGCTTTTATTTTCTGCAACATTTCAGCTAGTTACGAATAAATGACAATAGGTATGCTATTAGTTCAGTTAGACATATGGAAGTGATTTTAAATGTTAACCACCCATATATTGTCTTTATGTGTTCAGTGTATTCAGCGCTCACTGAGAAACAAGAACTTCATCTTTGCCCTGAAAGGGTTTGTGGAGCTGCAGTCATGTATTCCCCTCAGAGCCTCCACCGGTGGGGCATCTCCCATAGTGAAAGTATGGAGCGTTTGGCCTACAGTCAAGGTAAGCTTCTAGAACTTAATATACTAAAACTATACAAAGTATGTAAGTTATAGTTGTTTGGAAATGCAGACCTACCCTTTTGTAACTAGCACAGCATGGTGACACCCTACTCTACAAGGAGAATAATCCTGACTCCGCACCAGTGAGGTGGTTGTTAGTGTTAATTTTAAAGCACAAGTTTGAATTCCTCAGTGTCAGAACTGTTAGAGTGACACTTGCACTTAATAAAAAGAAGTTACAGTTAATTTAAATAACTCAAAATTTATAGTGGGATTTTGATTGATCCCAGTGACTTGTATCTTTTTGAAAGAGTTATTGGTTTGTTCAGTGGCTCTTTCCACGGTTACGTCATTAAGGTGTGGGCACATTTACTTTTGTTCGGCAAATTTTTGCAAGCAAAATTCCGTAAATTTCAATAGGAATACACACGGTCAGGAATATCACATAACGGCGAAAAAATTCCCAGTGCAGATTTCACAGCTGCTTCGCCGTGTTAACCAACAGAAAGCTGCTTGGTTTAAAAGTGACTTCTGTGTGAGCTGTGTTCTACACTATTGACAAATGACAATTTTGCCCACAACCACACCTTTACGTTAGTTGGTGGTGACAAGCGAGTTTTGTGCTGAAAGACTCACAATCGTTCACTCAAACAATTGTTAAAAAAAAAGAGCAAAGCTGGGCACATATTGTCTAGTACTGTAGGTACTACATCTGGTTTGAAACCTGCTTTGTGACTGCTAAAAATGTTCAGTATAAATGAAATTCAGACAAACTACATCCACCAGGATCAGCACCAGTTGCATTGCATCACAGCCATTCACAACTCCTCACAAACTGTGGCTTTATGGGATAGTATGCGCACACCATAATTGGCAGAAGTATTCATCCGGGTACTTTTCGCCTACTGTTTATGAATACTGTGAATGCGGACATACTACTCATTTGGCTTACTGTTTTTCACATAGTCCTAGTTCAACTCAAGTTTAATTTATTTAAATTTGCATGCTAATAAATCTACCTCAAAGAGAGACCTCATTTAAGAGTTTTTCTTCAGTTTTGTTTTTGAAAAATGAATGCAGTCACTCACCAGGGAGATACGTGAATGAGTCAGTGCATGATGGAGTGAACGAAGTATGGGGTAATTTTATAATTACCCCATACTTGCCCCCATTATTACAATAAACCATAATAATCTAAGAACTATTATGTGTTAAGACTGTTAACCAGTGATTGATTATTTCAGAATTTTCTAAATGAAATACTTAGTCCAGGACAATGTTTCATACAAGCAGTAGAGGGTAGTATATCGATACTCTTCCACTGAATTACGTCTTTTTATCGTTATGACACCACCCCTTTGCTGCAGACGGATCGTGCAGGAGTGCTCGGGTGTAAACAAATCTACAATCTAGCCATTTATTCTCAAAGATACCATGATCATATGAATGGAAATCATACGTCGCCTTAGGGACGTTGACAAGGACCATCACTAGGGAAAGCGCTTGAATTACGTCGTTAACTGTTTATCAATGCCGCTCAACACATCACCGCCGTGGTTGTTAGGTGAAGCGTTATAAACTGTATGATATTCTCGTTAACGATGGCGACACCTGCAGAACAGGACCTTGTGTTGGCAGAAGCAGAGAGCAACAAAGAGAGAGTGCAAGTGTTCGGTATCCTCAGATTGCAGGAGGATAAATCGGCCGCTGAGAAAGTGAGCGGCGCTGCCATGAAATCTGGAGACGGGAGATGGCAGGCGCCCATATTCGCGTTAGCCAGAAAAGCGTCAGAAACCTTCTCCGGTGGCATTCACGTCTTGCCCAAAGTGACAGAGCCGCAAACGTCGCCTTTTCCCGAAGAATGGGGTGCCAAGGGTAGGTTATAGATAACATTAAAGCTCGTGGCTGAGGTCGGGATTCAGTTGTTCAGATGTAGATCCTACGTGTATGGCAAGTCGCTTTAATATTTATCGCTTAAAACTAACTATAATCTGTTTGTAGTACTTATTTTTAATGACTAGTTAAATATATATACAATTCTGATTTAACATCTATTCATTCAGTTATTTTTACTATTAAATATCCATTTGCCACTAGTCAGCATCCCGATAGTGTGCCATGTAACTAGTCCATTATTGCTGGTAACAAATTGCACTGTTTTGCCATTGAATTCAGTTTGGATCTGTGCAGTTATGTATCAACTGTACGCTTTTGATTAGAAGGCCTGTAGTAGTATAATTATTATTGCTAATAGCTATTACATTTTTACTAGTAAGAGATACTACTATTATATTGTTTAGTTACCTCTGACTATTCAAATAGTTATGTGTTCCGATTGTTAATAGTAACATGTTTAATCTTACTAGTGAGATTTTTAATTGAACTATAAATTATACATTCAGACTAATCATAACAAAAGACAACCAAAAAAAATCAAGTGTGATCACTTGTCATTATTTAAACTAAGTTCTAAAGAATAAGTACTAGTATGTAATGAATAGTTACTAGTGAACTTGAAAAATATACTAGTCATGTACTGAATAATATTTACTAGTAAATGTTAGCAACAGAAATAGTTACTAGTTATATTAGTTAAGAAATTTGTTAAAATGGCTTGCCATACAACATTTTCTGCATGATGTCATGAAGAGTGTGCCTTGTTGGTTTGTATTCATTTGTGCATCTAACAAATCTTGGTGTTTTAAGACTACAAAGCACCAGTTCATCCATACAGTTCAATAATATTAACAATAGTTATTGAAAAGAAAGGAGAAATGCAAAACATATGAAGTTATTTATCCCGGAAGTCTGATAGAAAAAGGCCTCATTCACATAATAATATCCAAATAAATTGGAAATGGGAACCAACCGACATAAGTGGGAAGTAGAGTACCACAGTGTCCGTATACTTGCTAGATAGAGCCTGTCTGAATATGTTTGCATAACGATTATTGTTTAGCCTGATGGTGAAAACAGGGTCCAGTGTATCACTGATAATTTAAAACGCATAAGTATATAATTTGTGCAGTATTTGTTGTTGAAACACAAAACAAAAAAGTGAAATGCTGCTGTTAAGGACTGGTGAATGACAGTACAGTCAAAACCAGTGAAAGCGCTTTAAGGGTTTGTTAAAATTTAAACTCAGCCATGCAAAGTGTGGTCACATGTTAGTTCTAAGGAAACAGCCAGAGGTTAAAGTGCTGTGATGAGTTTATTCATTTTCATGTTCTTCTACCGTAAGAACTTGATTTCGGCGATAATGCTATAATTTTTGAATAAAGTAGTCTGTGGGCTTTGTGTCTTCCAGCCTCTCGAGATCCTATGGCAATGGAACGAGCAAACTTGCTTAATATGGCTAAGCTCAGCATCAAAGGCCTGATCGAGTCGGCTCTGAGCTTTGGGCGAACTCTGGACTCTGACTATCCACCTCTGCAACAGTTCTTTGTTGTCATGGAGCACTGCCTGAAACATGGTCTCAAAGGTACAGTATGTTCAACCATCACCAAACAGCCAGCCACAGAGTCTGTTAACCACAACTGTTATACAAAACATCATAATCATTCAAAGTTTTTATATGCTTGCTTTTTGGTAGAATAGCTGATTTGGTGTTACACATTCTCTGTTATCAATATCTCTTATATATTTCCTATAGGCCTATGTTAGTGTTAATCTTAGGAACCAGACAGACCGCAACCACTGTTATGCCATGTTTTTTAATAGGAAAATAAAATGAGGAAATGCTTTTTTTAAATCATTCTCAGATGACAGATCATCTGAAGTTCTTGTCCAGTGAGCCAGTGCTGCAACAAAATTTGAATACTATTTTGAGTGTTTCATCAAAGTGTTTGCATACTCTGTATTACATACAGTGACCCTGAGTTGTTTAACAAACACGTTTGTCTCCATCTCCATCAGTGAAGAAATCGTTTCTTGGATACAACAAGTCATTGTGGGGGCCTCTGGAGATGGTTGAGAAGCTCTGCCCAGAAGCAGGCGAAATCGCAGCCAGTGTACGAGACCTTCCTGGCCTTAAGTATGTTCAGTACACAATATTTGGCCTTACTGTTACATTGATTACTTTGTAGGGCTATTTTGATAAACTAGTGCTTTCTTTGTTCTCAGTTTAAGAGATGAAGTCCGCGACACTCCGCAGTAGTGGATGCGCCTGTATGTATGTTTGATACGGATTGCATAATCTGAGAATATTTGTTTTCCATTTGAATTAGTTCATTTGAAAGTAGACATTTCATTCTCTATAGATATATTTTTTATGTCTGTAAGGTAAAGATATACACGGTGTTTCGCGCTCAAGTTCAGAGACCGAGACGGCAGAAAGCGCATCCTGTTTGCTTTCATTATTTCACAAAAGCGCGATTTGTTTTTATTGTGAGAGCACACAAATAAACTTAGAGGCTTTACCGATTCGAAAGATGTATTACTCTTATCTGTATGACCAAAAATGACCAGTATTTTAAGAGCAGGTGAGCGCACCGGCGCCTCCATCTGTCCTGCAGTGAGCGCGCTACCCTTCACACTCCGCACAGACACTTGAATATCGCACATTTCTCTAGGTTAACATTACATTGAGCGGACATGTAAAGTTGCTAACACTTACATATTTTAGATGATAAGTACTGTTACTGTATTACCGTAGACTAGCCGTTAACGTTAGTCACGGACTGCGTGACGTCGCCTGTGGAGTTTTTTTTCCCCTCTTTTTCTGCGACTAAGCGACTCATAAAATTTTGGTCGACCAAGCCTCTTCTGGTTGACGATTAGTCGACTATTAGGGGGCAGCCCTATTACTTTGCACACAATGCTTCAAGTGCTTCAATTTTGTTTGATTTTTTCAAATACTCAAGCAATCAAGCCCACTAATATATAAATATACACATGCTTTCTCACAGTCATTCTTCAGTGCATTAAGAAATGTGACATTCAGAATAGGGAAGTGCAAATTTCAGTTCTATTTCCCTGACAAAACTGAAACTTGCAACTGCAAGTAAAGTCTATTTCCAGAATTATGCATATCACTATCTGTCTGACACTCCTATCTATCTATCTATCTATCTATCTATCTATCTATCTAACTATCTATCTTTTTATCTATCTATCTGTAATTTTTAAATCAACCTGAATATGTCTGTATTTGCTTGTTAGGACGCCTCTGGGCAGAGCCAGAGCATGGCTAAGGCTGGCATTGATGCAGAAGAAATTAGCGGATTACCTACGTCTCCTCATCACCAGGAAAGATATACTTAGGTTAGTATTTTCCCTTCCAGTACCCGTAATTCATTCTTTCTTCCTTTGTCACAACAGTTGTGGTGGAGAATTAGTTATTAGAGAAGTGATAAAATGTGTCTGAGACAAACTAGTGTTTCCTGCTCAGGCCATCAGAGTGCAGTGAACAGTGCTCGCTAGAGGGTGCGCATCACTTGTAGCCATCTAAAAAAGTCTTTCTG
The DNA here is from genome assembly GCF_001515605.1 of Sinocyclocheilus anshuiensis. NCBI lineage: Eukaryota > Metazoa > Chordata > Actinopteri > Cypriniformes > Cyprinidae > Sinocyclocheilus > Sinocyclocheilus anshuiensis. The sequence continues at coordinate 34,098 of NW_015557064.1, read as the reverse complement.
CTGCTACTGCCTGAGATTTAAAATATACACTACCATTTACATGTTTGTGGTCAGTAAGACTTTTTAAATGATTTTGAAAGAGGTCTCTTATGCGCAGTAAGGTTTCATTTATTTGATAAACAGTATTATTGTGAAGTATTATTGCAATTTAAATGAACTGTTTTCAATTGTAATATATTTTAAAATGTAATTTATTCCTGTGATGGTAAAGCTGAATTTTCAGCATCATTACTGCAGTCTTCAATGTCACATGATCTTTCAGAAATCATTCTAATTTGCTGATTTGTTTCTTAGGAAACATTTCTTTTTCTTTTCTTTCTTTTTTTTTGACATGTTTATTCAGAATGAACATGATCAGTGTACAATGTGCTTCCCTAAAGGAAACAGAAATACAATCATTTAACAGCAAGTCTTTAAAATATTGTGTGACATGAGTTTTGCTTCAAATAAACTACAGAAACAACTCCAAAGATGATAAATATGCATGCATAAACAAACCCAAAATAAATAAAAAATAATTAATCATTTAAATGAATAAATAAAATAATAATAGGAAATATTTCTTATAATTATCAATGTTGAAAACATTTGTGCTACTTCATATTTTTTTGGAAATCATAAAATATCTTTTTCAGGATTCTTTGATGAATAGAAAGTTCTTGGTGAATAAAAGAAAAAAAAATCGTATTGACCCCAAATATTTGAACGATACGGTCAGATTTTTTTCTAGCTACTCTACTCTATGATAAAAAGAATACATATTAGTTAAAAATGTAAAACCTTTGTTTTTTTCATAACAATAATATGGTAGTCCGGCAGTTCCATTTGGTAAAGACACAAATACTCGGAGACAAGCAATAACTTCTCCATTGTTGTTCAGTTCAGTCGTAGTACAAGCAGGGTGTGACGGTTGGTTGGTATTAGTCCCGCCTCTCCTCCACTGTGATTGGTCAGCTGACTAAAAAGTGACAGTGATGAACGCTGCGTTTTACCCAAACTTGAAAGTTCTTCAAGAAAGTTATTTTTTGCCGAGAAACAAATGCCCGAGCTCTCAGCGTGAAAAGACACTCGGCGCTCGGCATGCTCCTGGCTTTTTAAAAACGCGGCGATCCCATTGAAAACAATTGAAAAAATACGCTAGCCTTAGGAAAAAAACGCTTTGGTGGATTCGGGGCCTTAAGCTGCATCAATAGAAATTTTCTTTCTCCGTATATCTACAGTATTTATATTTTTTTGTTTTGATACACCTAAACCAATGATAAATGTCAAAGCATTTGTGTGTGTGTGCATTTGCAGTGAGTTCTATGAGAACTCGGCAGTGATGCTGGAGGAGGAGGGAGCCGTCATCGTTGGTCTCCTGGTGGGACTTAACGTCATAGATGCCAACTTATGTGTGAAGGGCGAGGACCTCGATACACAAGTATGAGTGTTGTGTATTGGCCATTTTTAATAACCTGCTGTCTAGCTTCTGTCTGAGAAATATTAATGCCTTGTATTGGAATCTACAGGTTGGTGTAATAGACTTCTCCATGTACTTGAAAAATGACATTGATGATGACTACAGAAGTGAAGAAAGGTAGAAAGTACACTTGGACAATAATTGATTACATTAAATGACTATAATTACCTTGATGTATTATGCTGTTCGAATAACCTCCATCATGAATATGTTTTGAATAGAAATGGACAAATTTCAGCTATTTTGGATCAGAAGAACTATGTTGAAGAATTAAATAGGCAGCTGAAGTAAGTTCATGCTCTTTCTAAAGCTTTTGTGATATATTTAGGATGATTGTGGCTTTTAAAAACAGATTAATCTACCAAAGCCCTTTAAAACTTTGATGAGTGTTTATGAATTTTATCTAAAACTTTGTCTTGGTCAAAGTTCTACAGTTCAAGGCTTACAGGGACGTGTGGAGTCCTTAGAAAAATCCAACTCCAAACTCATCGAAGAGGTACTGTTTGATTTCAGAAGAATAAGTCTCATCTGCGAAATAGAAATATTCTATACTAACTTGTTGCTGTCATCTTTTTTTATTGTAGTTGGCAATAGCAAAAAACAATATAATTAAATTACAGGAAGAGAACCACCAACTCAGAACAGAAAATTCAGTCATTCTTATGAAAGCACAACAGCGTCTTGAGGTATTGTTGAGTGTTTTTTTTTAATGTGTTTATATACAACATACATCATTCAGAAAGGCAGATAGTAGTTCATGTACACAAACTTATTATATAGTTCTTATGAACATTATATTATGTGTCCTTGAAGAACTTTCTGCCAGTTTTTATAATCCATTTGTGTTTAAAGCAATAAAAATATTATGTGAAAAATGTGAGCTGTAAAATATAAAAAAAAAAAAATTCTCTGTACTTTTTCCCCAACACCCCTTTGCTTTCTGAACGCTAGTTTTACACGATAATAATTGTAGGATTTCATAAATCAATGTGCAAGCCAAATACAATATTCAGTATGCATTATAATTTCTGTATACTGTACATGCACTGTACTCTATTCAGATTGCAGAAGGAGATTTGAACTGTGAGCTTGACACGTACAAGCAGTCAAGGCAGGGCCTGGATGAAATGTACAATGAGGCAAGACGCCAACTCAAAGAGGAATGTCAACTCAGGCAGGTCTGTGTTTACATATAAAAAAGGAACCAGCTATTCAGATGGTGCAGTGGCACACTGGCATTTAAAAGAGGTCAAACCGGTTTTTGAATGTATCTGTGCTCAAGGATGTGGAGAACGAACTGGTTGTGCAGGTGAGCATGAAGCAGGAGATGGAAATGGCCATGAAACTGTTAGAAAAGGACATCCATGAAAAACAAGACACTCTGATTGGACTTCGGCACCAATTAGATGAAGTTAAATCCATCAATGTGGAGATGTACCAAAAAATGCAGGTAAAACATCTTTTGTTAGGTGTTCTTCACAATTTGTGGTTAAAATATGTTGTAATCAAACTATTTAATCATCAACAGTCTTCAGATGACAGCATGAGACAAAAAAATGACATGATCGCACGGTTGGAGGAGAAGACCAATCAGATAACGGCGACTATGAAACAACTAGAACAAAGGTGAGAAGCAGTTCCTAATTTATTTAGAATCATGTCGAGCATAACGTTTAGTCATCATACTCCTGAAGTGCATTCAGAACATTTTCAGTCGTTTTCGAGTGTTTCAATTGTTTATTTGAATATAATTAGAATATTTAATTTAGCCTGATTTTTAACCTTGTATTATATGATGAATATATAATCTTTTCAAAACATTTTTGGCCGGTTCAAATTTTTAAGTAAGGTTTTGTTCAGTTCAGAGAAATTCAGATTTTTGTTTGCAGAAAGTAGCATATATACTACTATTCAAATGTTTGAGGTCAGTGAGGTTTTTTTTATTATAATTTTTTTTAAGCAAGGGCACATTAACATGATCAAAAGTGAAAAACAATTATAATGTTACAAAAGAGTTAACATTATAAGAGTGCTGCTCTTTTGAACTTTCTACTTAAAGAATCCTGAAAAAAAAAAAATCAGGAATGATTTCTGAAGGATGAAGACTGGAGTAATGTTTGCTGAAAATTCAGCTTTGCCTTCACAGGAATAAAATACATCATAAAATTACTATAGAAAAAGTTATTTTTAATAGTAATAATATCTCACAATATTACTGTTTTTACTGTATTTTTGAACTAATAAATGCAAGAGACTTCTTTCAAAAACATTGAAAAATCTTACCGACCCCCAACTTTTGAACGCTAGTGTACCAGTGTAAATGCATTTCAGGATATGATATCTGCTTTTACAGCCTAAATCAAATTAGTGTGCGTTGATGGTGTCCAAACCATCAGTGCTTTTGTTTCATCAGTAGAATCAGTTTTCAGAGGGTCTAGAAGTGTCAGATACCTGATAGCATGCAAAGGACTTTGCATGCTTGTATTCTGAAGGCGCATTGAATGGCTTTCTCTCATCTGACCGCTCATCCTTCAGTATTTGTGTTATTTTCTTGTGGTGACGTAGTGCTGTCATGTCCATTTCTCTGTCCACATGAATCATCCTTCCCTTTCTTCTGTTGATTTACCGCCATCGTATTTCTGATGTTTTATGACTGCACTGCTTAACAAGTTCTTAAAGCTTTGGGATGAATTTGAAATTCACTGATATTTACATCCTCTTTCCCTTTTTGTTCCCCTTTTCATTTATTTTTTTCCTCATCTTCTCCTTTCCTCTAATTCCATGTTTTTCCTCGATCAACAAATAGTGACAAAGACCTACTCAGCCAGACAAGAACTCTTGCCATGTCGTTTGTAAAATGCGCTAGCAGAGACACCGAGCACCAATACAAACTTGTCAAAGATATTTCCTTCTGATATTAAGATAAATTTACTGTTTGTTATTTAACGCTAGTTGTGTGGCCATATGCACTGTTCTTAAAAGTGATGAGTTGATCATTCTTCACTAGCCCCCTTTTTAAGTTTTATTTGATGATAGTTATTGTTTTTCCACATACTATTTAGTGAGCAAATCTTTCTTGTGGTTCTCTAGCATAAATATTTACCTGTAACGTTTAACAGTCAAAGAAACCACAAATATGACGTTGTCTTTTATCACAGACTTCAATAAATTTGATGTTTTCAACTACTCGTCAGTGTTTACTTTGTGAATTATTTGTCAAAAAACGTTAGAAAATCAAAGTAACCTCGACACTTATGAAATTGCCAACTCTTTTCAACTTTCTGGCTTTTCCCGCAGCGCAACATTTCTGTCGTCTGGCTCTGTATTTGTTCCCGCTCTATTGTGGCTGTTGAATTATGGCCATCTTTTTATTTTGTTTCACATTTGTTCCAATACATTCCCACCCATTCCATTCCATTCAGAGCCGTAGTTTTACCCAGTTGGTTTGAATTACACCAGATTGCAGGATGCCGAGAGGGAACGTGCCGGTGCCGAAGACGGGGTGCGCAAATTCAAGCAGGACTTCACAAACAAAGCTGACAGTCTCCAAAAGCAGATTGCCCAGAGAGAGAAACAAATGTAAGTTTTGCAACGGCTATGGAAGAGAATTAGAATTTTAGAATTTGTATCACAATGTCCCATTTATGCTGGTGTGGACAATAGGAAGTAGATTTTAATTGACACTTTTGTTTAGGATGCAGCTGGAAACAGACGTGAAAATAGAGAGGGACTGGCGGCAGACGTTACAGAATGAATTGGAAAGAGAACGAGAGACCATCGCACAACTCACTGCTGAAGCACAGCAAATAAACAGACTCAAAAAAGTAAGATGAGTTTCTCATCTCAACAATGGCGAGGGAGAGAAATATAATAACCATTAAGTCCACAATACATCTGTATGAGGATTAAGGTGTTTGTGTCATTTAAACTGCTTCTTCATGGATGTTTTCGTTGTGCTGAATGCAAACATCCTGTCTTGGGCTCTGACGTGCCCTTGTGTCTTATCAGGAGTTTCACAGGTTGCAGGATGAGAATACGCAGCTGAAGGGAGTTTGTGAAGAGCAGGAACAGGCGCTGGAGGAGCTGGGCTGCAAACTCAGCGAGTATGTAGGATTTATATATAAGTGACATTTGGGAGCCTTCAAATCATGTTATTCTTTTACTGATACACACATTTTTCTTGTTTAGGTCAAAGTTGAAAATCGAAGATATAAAAGAAGCCAACAAGGCACTTCAGGTTTGAAACATTGTTTGAGATAAACAGAAAAGTACCTGGAACATGTTTGTGGACATGTACCATGATATACAGTATATCAAAGTACCATCTGAAACCATCACAGTGCTTTTTTTCAAAGAACATTGTCAAAGTTTCTTGAGTAATTGAACTTGTTCATATTAATAAACAATTGATTTCAGGGTGGACAGGTTTGGCTGAAGGACAAAGATGCTACGCATTGCAAGCTTTGTGAGAAGGAATTTTCAATCTCCAGGAGAAAGGTCAGAACCAAATTGCTACGCTGTAATACATCTGTCTCTATCACAGCTTGCTGTCCAATCTCACACATCCACACAAATTCAACTGCTCTAAATAAAGAAATTCACTGGCACAAAGACCGTACTGGATTTAAGACTTGAAAACATTTCCAAATGAGGATTAGATGACGCCTGAATAAAAGACTGAGTTGGCAAGTGGTGCTCTGTACTGTTGAAGTCGGCATGAAATTAAAACTTTTCTAAATGCATGTTATTGATCTTACTGTGAAAGGTCTATCATCTATACATGTTTAATTTTTTTTAGGACATACCAATATTTAATTAAAATGTCATTACTTGATCCTCCAGTGAAACGACAGACTTCTTTCTGGTGATGTATGCCAGACCTCTCCAAACATTTAAGCTGTGTTCCAATTCAGAGGCTGCATCCTTCGAAAGCAGCATTCCAAGACAGAATGCGTCACAGTGGTGCGACAAAGCTGTCCCAAATGCGACCTTGAATTAAGTCCTTTATTTCCCGATCTACAAAGGATGCAACGCGGCCTGGCCTAGACAGACGACAGGACTTTCAAAATGGCAGATTACAACACTTTTAAATGTTAATATTTGGTGTTAACTTGCTCAAATATCTAATGATATAAATGTAAAAAAAAATATATATATTTTTTAAAGCGGTTCAAATGTTGCCATATCTTACCAAGATGTGATTTTATTGGTAGTTTATTCTTTTTTTTAAGTATATAATGGACCAAGGTGAACGTATTTAGACAGGTTGTGAACCCTGGTTTGTTTTCAGACAGTTGAATATTACTTTCATAAAAGTCCTGGCGCTCGTCAAATGCAGCGGTCACAGTTGCTAGGCGACAAGAACAATCTTCTGTAGGCTAGAATTTTCCATTTAACAACATTCAGTTCGATCTTTGTGGACTTCTAAGGATGCAGCCCTGAATTGGGACACAAGATTTAATCTGCCTAAACCCCGCCCCTTCTCATAAAATTAACTGCAAACCGACATTCATATCTGCATCCATGCCAAGCATCTTGAAAGCTCTCTTGCTTGTCTTTGAACAGCACCACTGCAGGAACTGTGGAGAGATCTTCTGCAATGCCTGCTCGGATAATGAGCTGCCGCTCCCTGCTTCACCCAAACCCGTGAGAGTCTGCGACACCTGCCACGCTCTTCTCCTCCAGCGCTGCTCCTCCAATGCCACGTAAGATAGAAATGACAGCACATCGTAACAAGGGCCAAAAACAGCTTTAACTCACAGACTGTGCTGTCTCGCATCGTCAGAGTGACCAAAATGGATGCACCCGTTTCTCTGTGTTTGAAGTTTACATTTTACATAGGATAAAGCCTGTTGCCTCAGAGAAGACTTAATGGCACTTGTGCAGATGGCCAATGCAGTGTTTGTCACAGAACGTGCAATGAAAGAAATGAGTTTACAAATGGATTAATGACTGAGTGCCTCCATCTGAGCTGCAAGTAGACTGATTTAGATTATTTATACAGTACTAGTACAACACTCCCATGCATTGTATACTTTAGATATATAAGGGTGAACAGGTTTCATTCATCAAGATTCAAAAGTAAGCAAAGGCAGTTACTTAAAGGGATATCTTTTCTTGAGCAATTACATTTCAAATTCAGTTGAAATACATAACCTTACATTCATATGTGCCTGTATAACAAGCCAAACTGACAAATAAGGATTTGAAATGTTTCCCTGAATCTAGATGGGCAAAAACGGTATGTATATACAAGTAAAATGTTGTCAGTGCTGCTCGAGAATGACTGAGGTGGATTCACGTCAAAAAGCACAGAAATAATGTTCTGAATATGGTGTTCAGGTTTCTTGTCTGCAAACGGTATTATTTCACAATTGCAGATTTACCTTGGTACAGAACTGTAACACTACACATTTTGAGTATTTGTGCTAACGTTTGTCTGGATAATTACTCAAAATACAGCTGTTAACTTAAATGTGAAGTTTATGTATGAAACTATACATAGCCTTAAACCACTAAAGTTGATTATAGTTCCACTTCTTGAGTGATGGATTTTAGCATTTAGGTGCCGCAGTACACACACTATCGTTCAAAGGTTTGGGGTCAGTAAGATTTGTTTTGTTTGTTTGTTTTCACAGAAATTGTTTTATTCAGCAAATACGCTAGAAGTTAACTCTTCCAAGTAAACCTAAGTTGCTTCAGTCCAGTAATCGTTCATCTTGATAATATATTGAAAATATAATAGTTAATGTTATGGTTACTTTATAAAAATCAGTAAAGATTTCCTTTTACCTATCATTCAGATGACAGAATGCATGTGGAAGATTTAATATTAGGCAGTGCAACGGTTTTTAACATTCAGAAAAACAAGAAATGTTTCTTGAGCACATAAGAATATTAGAATGATTTCTGAAGGATCATGTGACACTGAAGACCGGAGTAATGGCTGCTGAAAATTCAGCTTTGCCATCACAGGAATAAATCCATTTAAAATACGTTTTATTATTTAAACTGTAACAATATTTAAATTGTTATTTCATAATATTACCGTTTTATAGTATTTTTGGTCAAATAAAATGCAGCCAAAACATTTTTTAAATCCTACTGATCCTTAAGTTTTAAACTGTAATGAACGAAACTCGAGGCTACACAAATCTTCCAGTGTATTAAAAAAAACAATATATGAATGGACTGATGCCATATGTTTCATCTAGCTTTGACCAAAAGCAAGATATCACACTTTATTCTTACATTACAGTTGTCATCAATGAACATTCTTAGGTCAAAAATAAAATATATCCATAAAAGGTTTTATTCCATGGATGTGTAAATGTCACAGGTTTCAATTAGAAATTTCAATGAGCAGCAAAAACAGGTAAACATCCAAAATGATGTTATTGCTTTGGGAAAGAAAACGAAAGTGCAGTCTCACACGCAACTTGGGCTTCAAGCTATTCACTCATTTTTGAGTCAAAATACATACAAAGCGCATATCTTTAGTTAGACTTTAATACAGAATGTCATATAAAATTCATTAAGCAAAATGTACAGTAGCCGGTCAATCTATATGCAACAGCTCAAATATATATATTAGATATATATGAATTTAGATTAAATTTTCTTCGAGTCTGGAAAATATTGTGGGCATATTTCATAGGAACATGTGAAAACATATTCATATAAAATATTCTTCCATGCTGGAAGTTCCAACTTTGGGTTGAAAAGTGCATGAATTTTAAGCATCCTCAATACACCCCCCTTAGTCCACTTCCTTGAGAGCCCATACCGCCAGAGTTGCCATAGAAACCTCCTCCGCGGCCTGCAGTGTTTTTATGCCCCCAAAACAAAAGACATAGATTTGAATGTTGTCTTCACACCTTCTTCAACAAAACTATTACATCATAACAATCTCCACGCAGTCATACTAACCCATTTCGGACGGCCCACTTGAAGTTGAATTCAGGAAAAGCTCAATGTAACGATGCTCTGCAGGGAGGATTTCAGTAGCTATTACTTCAGTATTTAGTGTCACATGACCCTGCAGAAATCATTCTAATATGCTGATTTGCTGCTCAAGAGATTTGTATTTTGTATTATAATACTTAATATTTTTGTGGAAAGGGTAATATATTTTTAATGATTATTTGATGAATTAGCATTTATTTAAAAATGTAAATATTTTATAACATTATAAATGTCTTTACTGTCACTTTTGATCAATTGAATGCACCCCTGCAGTATAAAAGTATTATTTCCATTATTATTTTTTTTTTATAAAATCCTTCTGAGCCCAAACTTTTGAACGGTAAAGTGTACATAGCCATTCAAACCCATATTTGTTAAT
>NW_015557064.1:20403-24233 GCF_001515605.1 Sinocyclocheilus anshuiensis | reverse complement strand
TTATTCTAATTAAGGCAACATTTATTTGATCAAAAATACTTTAAAAAGTAGCAATACTGTGACATATTATTACTATTTTAAGCTGAATTTTCAGTAGCTATTACTTCAGTATTTAGTGTCACATGACCCTTCAGAAATCATTCTAATATGCTGATTTGCTGCTCAAGAGATTTGTATTTTGTATTATAATACTTAATATTTTTGTGGAAAGGGTAATATATTTTTAATGATTATTTGATGAATTAGCATTTATTTAAAAATGTAAATATTTTATAACATTATAAATGTCTTTACTGTCACTTTTGATCAATTGAATGCACCCCTGCAGTATAAAAGTATTATTTCCATTATTATTATTTTTTTATAAAATCCTTCTGAGCCCAAACTTTTGAACGGTAAAGTGTCCATAGCCATTCAAACCCATATTTGTTAATTAGCTATCCATCTTATTAACTAAAACCCAGTAAGAGTTAATAAAGTTACTAAGCACTATTAAAGTAGCATACCGCCACTGTAAGCGCCTCCGCTGCGCACCTGGTCCAGGACGGCACCTCCCCTTCCAGGACTGGACCCAAAGAAGCTCCCGCGTCCCATCACGGGTCTGTCATATGGACTAGGCCTCTGTCCAATCATCCTCTGAGGTACTTTGTAGTATGCACGCATTTCATTTCGGCTGCTTTTGAATATCTCTATGTACCTGAGTTTATTTTGAAATGCAACATGTTAAACATACAGGCTGCTGAATGTTTAACAGCAATGAGGAAGATTTTAGGGAAGACAGTATTTGGGGCCCACTGATTAAATTCATTATGGCATCACAATAACTGACAATTTACTGTCAGTTATTGACCAGAGGGAGAAGTAGCAAGTGTCTGAAATTCTGCCCAGTCATAAAATTTAACTGTACCTAAAGGCCAATTTCAGACAGAAACAGAATCTTAAAAGTATTGTATAGTGCCTGTTATAAAAAGGCTCCTTTGCTTCTGCAGTATGTTGCCCAACCACATTATGAAACCATATTTCTGCCTATTTTTTGTCCCCTCATGTCACATGTTTATGTAAAATTAAACATTTCAAGTGTAATAACATGATCATACCATCTTTTTCCAGAGCAGAAAGATGCATGACCCCCCACCCCACATTTAGAGAGAGCATTAGCACCCAGCCCAGTCTTGCCAGCCCCACCTGTGCCCTATTCTTTCCTTGTGTTTCCCCAGAGCCTTTTCTGCTATCTCCTTTGAGGCAAACTGCACGAAGGCTTCCCCTGTGCTCCTCCCCTGGTAGTCCATCGGCAATGTTATCCCATTTGGCACGATTTTCAACCCTTTAACCCAAGGACAAATAACCCCACATGGGGAGACATGTTAAAGAGCCGCAACATTCTCATCTGCAGAAAATACATCCCCCCCCCAAATGAGCCCTGATGATGTCAAAATCATTCCCTATGTCAGACAAAAACCCTAGAGCAAACCACAAAGGATAAATCAATGAATCAAGAAATCATAGCACAGCTGCCTCGGTGATGCTGGTGACATATAAATTGTTAAATATAACCAAAACATGCTTAATAATCTGTTATGACAGAAGAGTATATAAAAAGAAAAACCTTCACAATATGATCTGACTGACTATATAAAGACATAAAAAGGAAGAACTGACATGATTCAAAAACCACAAAACACAATTTTCAGTAGTTTTAAAAAGATGTCCTTGCAATACCAGCAAGTCTAGGAGGTGTTGAAGTGAAACAACAGATGTACCTGAAAAGAACTGTACAATTTCTTCTTTACTGCAGCCGAACGGCAGTCCTCTTAGACGCAACATACAACCACTGCTGCTGTCATAGTCTGTGGGACCGGAGCGTTTCAGCACCCAATCCATCTCACTACGGTTTGACTTGAACACTGTGGGAAGGGTCAAGAGGCAGACAATCAATTAATATACATTTTAAAAAACAAATGTGCAAACATGTCATGTGCTTTAACTTGTGCTATTTAAAATTATCATGAAAGAGATATTGCAGTCATCTTTTCTTTCCTAGAGATGCATATCTGAGTAAAGCCACTTCTCAAACAAGAAAAAAAAAAAAAGTAGGGCATTTTGTACTTGATTTTGTACAACTGTGATGGACTGGATCATTGTCGTTTGCTAATTGCGGCATGTAGTATGTAGTATGTAGTCTTTTGTTGCAATAAGGAGGGGATGTTAAAGTTTTTGATTACAAGTAGAGATGCACCAATGTATTGGCCAATAAAAGCAATTTTTTTGACTATCGGCCAACGGCCGATTGATAAAAACAGCTGATGATCAGGGCCAATTATATCCTGTCAATCAAAAGGAGGGGGTCAAAACGTGTCAGACTGCAAGTTATACAACTTGTGAAGAAAATCTCCCGTGTTGAATCTAGGGCTGTCACAACATTAAAGCAGGCTCTATTTGACCCAATGAATCACCCGTAGTTCAAGCCAGCGTTTGCGAGATCCACGCTTTTTTTTTCTCAAAACCAACCAATGCACCTCCCATCCAATAATCACAAAGAGTTTTGTGCTTTGTTACTTGTGATAAGAAACAAAGTCTCATTTTTCAAATTCTGTCACGAAATTCAAACAATAAATGCTGTTTTGACGCTTTTAAATGTGGCGTGACAGATCACTGTAGCAGCTTTAGTTTAAGTGACAGCGTGGAGTATGAGTCTCTTCCACTCAGCTAGCTACAAAAAACACTAAAGAGGAGCTCATTCTCTGACAAATCTGACATTAAGACAGTTATGAAAACATTATGTGCATCTGAGTTGTATATAGACAATTCAGTTTTTATTTTGAGTGTAATGATTATATCTGAACATAAATAGCAGTTGAATATAATAGCTCTGTTATTAATTTGAACCTTTAATAGGCTATAACAGCAATGTACCAAATGAGAGGGTTCCCAGTATAGTTTACAGCATTAGTTAGGAGAGATTTTTTTCCTTAAGAAAATCAAATTATCGGTATCGGCAGATATCATTCTTAATAATCGGTTATCGGTGGAGAACTTCAGTATTGGTGCATCTCTAATTACAAGGGCACATGCATTAAAAAATTTGCAAGAATAAATAATTTATAATAAACGCAATGCAATTAGGCATGGGCCGATTACCGGTTTCAAGACCGCTAATATTTTCCGTTATACCGCTCCTGCGGTATGCGCTGTTTTTCATGTCTCCTCAAAGACTGAAAGTGTAGGAATCCCTCAGGTTGTGTAGAGTGTAGAGAGTAACACGACCCTCCTCCTCCTGTTGGTGCGAGCGAGCGGTCAGTCACGTGTGTAGGATGGCCGAACTTCTGCCCCTGGAACTTACGCAACCGGCCGTTTTTTTTCTTATTGCAAGCAACTCGTCTCTGTTCTGGACTTGCACAAACTGCGTTGCAATGCAATCGTTTTCCAAAATGTAATTTATGTGAAAATATGAAGTCTGTAAACACCCGTTAACACAGGCCAGAGACGTTGAAGACGGACGCACAGAGAAAAATACTGTAGCAGGCAGATCAATGACTGTTCATGATGCACGAACTATTGGAAGAAAATCCTCAATATTGATTTGGGGGTTTATATGAATGTGTATCTGAGGGGAACTGACTGTCTTCAGAAAAGCAACTCGTCTCTGTATAGTTCATAGTAAAGCAGTGTTTCAGCGCAGAGCTGCTTTGTTTACAGCGGTAACCAAGGAACGCAGTATCTGGTGTTCCAGAAGCGCCTCCTGCTGTCAGAGAGTGAATCTGCATCTCATTCAGAGCTTCTGCTGTTTGCTGTTTTGGCTTCAAATTGGGTTATTATTAAATCAAATTATG
>NW_015557064.1:1816-19456 GCF_001515605.1 Sinocyclocheilus anshuiensis | reverse complement strand
TTCCTGCGGTATGCGCTGTTTTTCATGTCTCCTCAAAGACTGAAAGTGTAGGAATCCCTCAGGTTGAGTGCAGTGTAGAGAGAGTAACACGACCTTCCTCCTCCTGTTGGTGCGAGCGAGCGGTCAGTCACGTGTGTAGGATGGCCGAACTTCTGCCCCTGGAACTTACGCAACCGGCCGTTTTTTGTCTTATTGCAAGCAACTCGTCTCTGTTCTGGACTTGCACAAACTGCGTTGCAATGCAATTGTTTTCCAAAATGTAATTTATGTGAAAATATGAAGGCTGTAAACACCCGTTAACACAGGCCAGAGACGTTGAAGACGGACGCACAGAGAAAAATACTGTAGCAGGCAGATCAATGACTGTTCATGATGCACGAACTATTGGAAGAAAATCCTCAATATTGATTTGGGGGTTTATATGAATGTGTATCTGAGGGGAACTGACTGTCTTCAGAAAAGCAACTCGTCTCTGTATAGTTCATAGTAAAGCAGTGTTTCAGCGCAGAGCTGCTTTGTTTACAGCGGTAACCAAGGAACGCAGTATCTGGTGTTCCAGAAGCGCCTCCTGCTGTCTGAGAGTGAATCTGCGTCTCATTCAGAGCTTCTGCTGTTTGCTTCGTTCAGGCATGTAGTATAATTTCACAAAGCTAGTCAGAACATTCTGTATTTTCTTCAAATTGGGTTATTATTAAATCAAATTATGTATATGAAATTATATAACTAAATGATATGAATTGATATGTATATGAATTATATAACTAAAATTAAATAACTGTAATTACAGATTTAGGTTAAATAAAGATGTCAGTCTTTACTTTTCTTCTTTTTAGGAAACAAATCAAAGAAAAAATAAACAAATTCTACTGTTCCTAATATTCTGTATGTTGCTCAAAAACAAAATATATTGTGTTCAGCGGAAAAAAAATATATATTTTTTTTACCCAGTCATTTAAATATAACACATTTTAGAGCTGTAACGACGTGAAACCGTGATATTTTTGCTTAAGGTTATCTTACCGTCAAAATCTCATACCGGCCCATGCCTAAACGCAATATTCCATTAAAAACTATAATTGTCCAATCATTCATGGTAAAGTGATGGTTCACCCAGTATAGAAAAGAAAAATACCTATGGAAGTCAACATTTTTCAAAATATTATCTTTTGTGTTCAACAGAAGACAAAAACTCATACTAGTCTTTTCTACATTGTGGACAGGAATGTCCAGTACCTTCGATGTAACGATGACCCATGTATTTACGATCTTTTGCCAAAGCCTTTTTAAAGTCCTCTGATGTCTTCAGCTCTACAAACGCCTCTCCACTCGGCCTTCCCTCTTTGGAGAAGGTAAAACACACGCCATTCACTTTCCCTACAATGTCACAATCTGGAAATGAAAAAAGGACACAACTGCAGCTCTTTTTCTGTAAACTCACATAGAGCACTACAAAAGATGCTTTCAGTTTGAGATTTTGCATACCAGAGAAAAAGGAGGCCACTTCCTCTTGTGTGCATGACCAAGGTAAACCACGGATCCGTACCACATATCCTTCATCATTATGAGACATGTTTACCTTGTCAGGACTGGATCTGAAAAACAAATGATTGTAACACATGTGCCTCTAAACCTAGTGAGCTGCCTACCTAAACTCAATCAAAATAGTTTGTGTTAGTCTTTTTTTCTGTTTTAACCTTGCTAGTGCAACAAACCTAGGAGGTTGTCTACTTCGAGAGCATTTTTGGGCATTTCAGGAGAGCTCGAAACGTAAGAACGCACGTATGACGCCCAAAAATGCTGTCTAGGTAACGTTAGGCAACTCGATATATTTTGAGAGAGAGCCATGTTGTCAATAGTCAGAGGCTTCCTTCAAGAGATAAAAAGACAAACAATAATGACATTTCACACAAACGCAACATGTTTTGTTGTAGTTAGGAATACTGACTAGTATAAATCAGTTGGCGCCTTACATAACGTCAATTCAAGTTAGTTAGCTAGCTAGACAGCCACTATCCGATAGGTCAAAATACAGTAGTGTTTTAAACTTAAGACCAAGCTAACATGGTACATGTTATATATAGCATTCGGAAAACAGTTCGGTCATGTGTCAAACAAACCGCAACCGAAACTGATGAACTTTAAGCGCAACGACTGTAACATTTGCGAGATATTCTTCTGACAGGAATCAACGACCGACAAGTTCACATATTCTGGAACAAAAACCAGCACTTCCGCGATCCAAAGTACACAAAATATATTCACCATTGAATGTAAATGTTCAACTTATACATGAAAAGTTAAATATGAAGAAATATGCCCATGAATAGCGAATACCTTCTTACCGTCAAGCGCCCGTCCTCTCAGGTAACCCTGAACGATAGTCCAGTAGTCCTGATAGTCGAACTCTCGCGAGAACGCGGCCTGTCAGAGGACGTTGACCTCGCTGCAGGCGCACCGAACCAAATCTCCACCGAACGGTCGGTCTGACGTGTGAGCCGAGGCTCCAAGCGCATGTTGCGCATGCATCACGGACGAGTCATCGAGCGTAGTCACTAGGTTTATACTTAATCCTGTATAATACTGCAATGTGGCACATATGGTGCCATGTGTACTACCGCGAGAGACTGCCTGCAGCTCTCTGTACAAACAAATGCAGCTGTGGAAGGACTGAAAGCCATGAAGCTAATTAGAACTATCACTTTGACCCCCCCTCCCCCTAAATAATAGTTATGAATGATTCATCAACATGCAAAGAAAATTAAATTTAACATTGCCTGTGTTGACAGTGAAAAATTCAACTATGCAAATATTAGTATGGCTACTGATTCCAGATCATCAAGTGTCTTAACTATGTAGCCTACTAAAGTTTTAATGAATCACTTGATACAATGCACTTATTGTGTACATACATTTTACTTGGTATTAATATTTAAAAAACCACCGGCATAACTACATGAAATTAATTTGTGTAATTACATTTATAATTACACTGCTAACCCTACATCCCTTCCCCTCAACTCACTCTTTAAACTGCCAGTCTTCCACCTCAGTAGTCGTAAAAGTGTTTTGCAATACAACATGGAGACATCCAGTAATAATTAGTGAAAAAAGTAATTAAAGACACCTAATACTAAATGGGACCCTGATTCCTATCCCTATCTTAATTTCAACTGTTTTCTTAATGAGCTTTAACACTCAATGATATGAGTACAGCAAACTATTCTGAAATCGTGTTGCTTGTAACTTTAAAATGGGGTGTTACACTACTGGGGTCAAAGTCTCAGCAAGCCTCACAGCACTGGACTATGACTTGCTAAAACATCACGCTAAACTTGTTACAGCTGTTTAACTCCAGAGCAGAAGCAATGGAGATTCCAATATTTACTGTTGATGCTTTTACTAATTTACCTTTCAAAGGTAATCCTGCTGCAATATGTCTTCTAGAGAATGTAAGTATTACACTGCACAAGACAGTTTTATGTTTTTTAGTTTCTGATTGTTTAAACATGTTAGCAACTATGAAGATCAGAATGTGAAATGTTTCTCTGTAATACATCCAGGAGCTGAGAGATGATCTTTATCAGAGCATTGCTGCTGAGATGAATTTATCAGAGACTGCTTTCATCACAAGACGGAATTCTATGGATTTCTCCTCAGGTATTCTGCTGCTGAGATGCATGTTGAAATACTCAAACAACTCTGATTTACATGTCTGCTTTTGGTTTTGATATATTTTGAAAGGTTCAAGGTTTGGATTACGCTGGTTTACTCCCACAAATGAGATTCCACTATGTGGACATGCAACACTGGCCTCAGCAGCAGTGCTCTTTTACCTGAAAAGTAAGAAACACTTGTTCTTAAATTAATATTTTACCAAAGACAATGGACTGTGACTATTCTAAAACCACAATATCATCACACAGAAAATGTCAACCCTGTACTGGTGTTTGAGACTATGAGTGGGGATCTTTATGTGCGCCAGCATGAAGAATCTCTAATAATGGACTTTCCCTTAAACAAACCAAACCCCCAGGTATGACCAAAGCACACCTTGTTGACCCTTCCTTCATATAGTCTCTCATGATTAATACAGTAATGTTTCTTGGTCTGGATCTATTGAGTTTTGTCCATTTTATTTGCAGGATCAACATGAAATCAGGGATCTTTTGAAAGTAAGTTAGCCAGTGAGTAATTTAGGTTTTTAATATGACAAAGGGAAAAACAAGCTTTTATGTGCATTTTCAGGCCGTAGTAGGAGATGTACCCATTCAGGAAGTGTGCTACAGTCCAACCACAAGGAAACTGATGATTCGTCTGGCTGACACATGCGACAGGTACTGCTGGACATACAGAGGCTGAATATAACAAGGAAGAAAATGTTAATTAATTTATTGCAAGTTTATGTCAAGTACATTTTTAAAGCAGCAGTCAAGACAAGAATTAATAGTATGCTGGTAATTCTGTCTAAAATGGCAGTTTATTTTTGTATCTAGATCATTAAGCAAGGTTGTTGAATGTTTGTTTTTGGTAGATCTGAACTAACATCTTTGAAGCCTGAAGCAGAAACTCTGCTGAAAAATGAATCCACTGGGAAGATTAAAGGTGTCATCGTTACAATGAAGGGAGCTCCAACCGCACAACCTGGATATGACTTCTATTCCCGTTACTTTGCTCCTTGGGTTGGGATCCTTGAAGATCCAGTCTGTGGTGAGCTGAAATGATCACATCATTCTCAAAATGCAGCAACCTACAATAAAGGAGGAGAAATCTGTAGAAGGTTCCATGTTTTAATGTAAAGCCATGAATTCTAATAGGTTATAAATGGAAATGCACAATTATAGTCATCATAATTTTCATATGAATTTGTTTTGTGCTTTTAAAAGACTAATAATTATTTCTCAAAGGGTCTGCGCATACAGTTCTTGCTGCCTACTGGTCTGAAAAGCTGAACAAAAAGAAAATGTTGGGTAAAGGCCTTTTTTTTCCCTGCACTGGTGAATCAAAGGAAATTCATAATGACATTAGTTCACATGAATGACTGAATTAAACCGTTTTCTCAAAAAGCTTAAATAAAATGCACAATAAGGTTCTATTCTGTCCTATTTGTTTTTTCAGCCTACCAGTGTTCCAGTCGTGGGGGAGAGCTGGGGCTGGAGGTTAGGGATGATGGTCGACTCAACATCAGTGGTCAGGCACAGATCGTTCTTCAGGGAACTCTTAAAATCTAGATAACCTATAAAACCTTTTCACTGAATGTGTTAATAGTTTAATGGAAATAAGTCAATTTTCTGATGTTTCATTCACTGAATGGGCAAAATAGAATACAAATTATTTGGTTTTTAAAAGTTTGTAAATCTGAATGGATGTTTTATACATTTTATTGCAGAATATTAATAAAATTGTGTTGGGCAGAGTAAGGCTAGATCTTCTGATACTGATCCAGGATGCAGCAAACCAGGGTTACAGTCATAGGGAGAAACTGAAGCGAGAGATCAGAGATGATGGTTGACTGAACATCACTCATCAGGCATTGATCATCCTGCAGGGGAATCCCAGCAGCTGCTCTGATGGATGACTACCAGCTGCCTTTTTATTTAGATTGTATAATAAAGTCTACACATTTTCAAAGACAATAAAAGGTATTTACAAGAAAATACCAATAGGTGAAATGCAAATGCCATCAACAAAGAACAATACAGCAAGTGGTTTAGTGTAGAATATATATATAAAAAAATGTAAATGATAGATTAGCATTATTATCTCTTCCACTCTCTTTTACAGATTGCATAACAGTAAAAAGTCTGTTTAAAAAGACATTTTGAAATCTTGAGTCTGTACCTTTAATCTGAGCTTTTTATATCATTAGGGTCAAAGTCTAACTTCATTTCAAATACCGCTCTAAAAATACGTAAAAGGTGCAAGGAAGAAAAAAAGAAAAGAAAAAAAAAAAACTATAATAGAACTATAATCAATGGAAATTCCAGTATCTACTGTTGATGCTTTTACCAATGTGCCTTTCAAAGGTAATCCTGCTGCAGTATGTCTTATTGAGAATGTAAGTATTACACTACATAAGACAGTCTTCTATGTTATCTTCAAGGTTTGGATTACGCTGGTTTACTCCCACAAGTGAGATTCCACTATGTGGACATGCAACAGTGCTCTTTTACCTGAAAAGTAAGAAACACTTGTTATTACATTAATCTGTGACTAAAACAACTTGTGGTTTTGATGGAAATCAAGTGCATTTAATGGCTCTTTGCATTAATGTGTAGGGGCATTATAAGTTATGTGCCATTTAATAAAGTGCAAATTCACAGACCTGCAAACTTTATGTCTCTTAAGTGGTCAACGGTCTTCAGTGGGGGGAAAAAAAGACAGAATGTAATATTTGCTGCAATTTTTTATTAAACAAAAACATTAAATTCTTAAAATTCATATATATATATAAAACGCACATACACAACACTTGCATGGATAAAACTGTAATGAATTTTAAAAATATGCAACATGAGGTAGTGAGAATTGAGTAAAAAAACTCGAGTGTAAATTATGTACTAGGGCCTGTCAGCACTGATTTATTATTAAACTTCACGTCCATCATTAAAGCAAAAAAGATGTCTACAGTTAGTCTGAAGCTTATGTATTCCATTTCACTTACATTTTTTTCAAGTAACTGTTTCACAGCATTATCTTTGTGACGTACACTATGAATCAGAAGAGGTTTTTGTTTTCATCACAAGTGGACCCCAGGTAGTGCCTCATGGGCAGCAGCAGGCAGCTGGAAGATGTGACTTAAATTAAGGAGAATTTCAAAAATTCAGTTTCACCAAAAAAAAAAAAGTTAATGACTATTTATTAATTTCAATGACAAAGTGACAAAAAGTCACTGCATGAACCTGCAATTAGATTCTCATTCGTAAACACTTGTAAAGGATATCATATCTTCCTGTTGAAGGTGGCAGAGAAGTTTCTCTAGTGGTGCATACCGGCGAAGGGTGGGCGCCGAGCCAAGCATTAGGAGCTTGTGTTTGGCTCTAGTGATGGCCACATTCAGCCTACGCCAGTCTTGAAGCAACTCTCCCAGCTGAAAAATGATTCGACACCACAGAATAATTAAATAATCAATCACATAACACATGCAATGAACAGTTAATTGGCTTAAATGTTAAATATTTCGTTTGTTTAAATTCAGGAGGAAGGCCACTTACGTTGTCCTCAGGGTTGCTTCGAACAAAGGACACAATGATGATGCTCTTGTCACGTCCTTGGTATTTGTCCACAGTGTTGACCTCCAGAGCTTTAAAGGCGTCTCCCTGCAGCAGACTGGAGATGGCTTTTAGCTGTTGTCGATATGGAGCAATGACCCCAATATCAGATGCTCTACATCCAGCCTACAACACGTTTAAAATTCAAATGTAATTTCAAGTAGTACAGGAAAAAAAAAAAACAAGATTTCAATGCGTTTCAAAACAAATGGCATGTTCGGACCTTGAGCAGCAAAGTGACAAGGGCTTGTACCAATATAGCTTCCGTGTGGTTACTGATGCCACTTTTTTCCACCGTCTCAGGGGCGGGAACCTGAAGAAAGGTACAGTACATATTGCTGAAAAACGCTTCAAAAGCAAATGAAGCAAATTCTATAACAGACAAAATGAGATAAAGTCTAAGAAAAAAGGAAGTCAGACAGACCTCAGAGGTGTCCAGGAAACAGACAGGACTATTGGGCTCCAGCGCAGCCTGGACCCAAGCACTGTACTGTGGCTGACACACATACAGGTCCAGCTCCTTCTCGACTTGAGCTCTACTGGGCAGCTGCAGCACTGCATTTGCCGTCCTCTCAGAGCCACACTCCAGTTGGCCCTCATACATCAGAGCATTGCTCAGGGACATGATCGCACTGCAGGATGGAAAACAGCAAGTATAAGAACTGCAGAGCTGGTGGTTGTGAATATTCTCAAAAATGTATTGGGAAAAAAAAATCACCTATTAGTATTCCACATGAATTTTAAATGCCTATTTTAGAGATATTTAATATTAACAACTTACATATTAATTACTTATTTTCCATTTAACAATCACATAGGTCTAGCCTGAATGTCTGACTGGTGTAACTCCACCTGTTCATTCGGTACTGCACATTCAGCTGAACAACTGCATCACTGTGGTGCTCCAGACGTTTGAACAAACTCTCATCCATGCCCAAGGTTCTGGGGGAAAATTAGAGCAATTCTTAAATTTCACATAAGACTGTGGTAAAATAATGGGTAATAATATGGTGATGGTGTAACTGGGTTTTTGGCTTCTTCAGTTTTGATATTAAAAACACAAGCTGCATTCAAAGGCTCAACGTGAAAATCTTTCACAAAACTCATCTGAATGATGACAGAAGTGTACTACCTGGCTTCAGCATTCTGCACAATAGGAGGAAGCTGTTGGTGGTCTCCCACCAGGACAAAGCGCTGGGCATAGAACAACGGACCCAAACATACGGGTTGACTGATCTGAGATGCCTCATCCACGATGCAGAAGTCAAAGCGTCTACGGCTGAATATTGGGTGCTTTACACCCATACAGGTGGTGGCCACAATCAGCTACAAAGAAAAATGGGGTGAGCTTTACAAGACAATTTGGATTTTCAAAATGCGGAGCAATCAGTGATTGAACATTATACCTTACATGTCATAGTATACATGAAATTGTTTAAAAGTGACAGTAAAGATGTCTAACATTACAAAAAGTTATATTTCAAATAGAATTATTTTGATGTTTTAAATATAGCAGCACAACATTTCAACATTGATATTAATAAATGTTTTTTGAGCTCCAAATCAACATATTGGAATGATTTCTGAAGGTTCATGTGACACTGAAGACTGAAAATTTTTTAAAAAGTTACGTTTTAAAATATATTACAATAATAAAAAAAAAAACAGTTATTTTAAATTGTAATATTTAAGATTAATGATTGTAATGTGTCTTACTTCTTTGTTGTACAGTTGTTCCAGCTCTTCTAGTGTTTGGATCCCTTTGGCCCGACATGACTCCTCTGTGAAGGGCAGGATATCATGGTGCACTTTTTGAGCACGACCCAGTCGCAGGAAGCCGATCTTAAACCTATTCAGTTTCAAGAGAATGTTGTCCACAGCAGAGTGGGTGTAGCTAGTCAGAAGTACACTGAAGCCACAAGCATGGAGTATGCGCACCTGTAAAATAAGGAAGTGCAAAATAAATGTCAGATTAATATTCCTTTGTATATGGAAACCAGTAGAAACAACAAAACAAAGTCAGTTTCACTCTACGGGTCAGAAAGAGGGTGAAAAAAGTCATGCAAACAAAATTATGACTTATGGGAACAGAATTATGGGAAAAAACTTGATTAACAGTATAAGTGGACTTCAAGGATGAAAAAGTTATGCGTGTAAAATACCTCCCCTTTAAGATGAAAATGCCCACATTTGCAGTGGCAAGAAAATGAATATAGCTGTTCATTATCTAAAACACAACTGGTTTCTAAAATAAGCTCTTACCAGTGTACAAATGGTGGTAGTTTTCCCAGTACCTGGCATTCCCACAATAAGCGTGTAATCTTTGGATAGCAACACTTTTTTCATGGCTTGTTTCTGAGGTTTGTTGAGTCCTGAGAGGCAACATGATTAAAACTCATTAAGTAGGAACAGAGAAGTTCTATTATTCAAATGAATACATCAAGGGCATGTTTCACAGCAACTCACTACAGAAAGAGTGAGACTATGGTTCAGTGAGAGGAGATTATCAGGAGAAGGAAGTGTCTGAACACACCTTTCAGAATGTTGGCCACAGTGTCCTTGGTGAAAAATGTGCCAAAGCAATTGAGAAAAACTGTAAATACAAAAGCACAAAAAAAAGAAAAAAAAAAAAAGGATGATCAGACCTGGTTGGAGTGTTTTCCATTAACATAGACAGGTTTCCTAGATGATTGCTAAGACCCCCAGCACCTTCATCCTGGTCCAGTCGGAAAACTGTGTTTGA
Organism: Sinocyclocheilus anshuiensis; assembly: GCF_001515605.1. Taxonomy (NCBI): domain Eukaryota; kingdom Metazoa; phylum Chordata; class Actinopteri; order Cypriniformes; family Cyprinidae; genus Sinocyclocheilus; species Sinocyclocheilus anshuiensis. The sequence goes on along the minus strand of NW_015557064.1, from coordinate 9,445 downwards.
GGAAAACTTGGAAAGGTTTCTGGAAATGATATGAATGTGAAATTAAGCTTTGATGTACACTTGAATATTTCAAATTCAGGTAAAATGAATAACAAATTGAACAACATTATGAAAAGCATCTGCAAGAGACTTACTTGTCCAAAGAGCAAGTCAGTCCACTGATAGTTATTTCCGTGACATATCCTGTGGCAAGGCCTATGAGCACCGAGTCCTGATCACTGACCACAATCCTGTCGCCCACTATCAGCCCAGTGAGAGTCTGATTGCCCTCCTTCCTCACAAAGCTGTGCTTATATACACCATCAGATAGGACGCTGACGTCTCTATCTAACTGCATGTTACCCACGCAGCCACCACTTTTCTCCCTGAGAATGAACAACATAAGAACAGGGATGCAACAGAGACATTCATTAAGGCTAAAAGCATTCAATTAAAGGGATAGTTCACCCAAAAATGAAAATTAGCCCATTATTTACTCACCCTCAAGTCATCCTAGGCGTATATGACTTCCTTCTTCCAGATGAGTTATATTAAAAATTGACTTTGATCTTCCAAGCTGTTCAATGGCAGTCAGCGGGTGTTGCAGTTCATTTACAACAGTGAGCGCAAGCTAGATTAAATCGATTATTACGTTTTAAATATGGTTATTTTTCTTACAAAAACACTTCGATTCACTACAGGAGGCCTTTGTTCACCACCTGGAGCCGTGTGAGGCACTTTTTTATTATGGATGGATGCTCTTTATTTCACTTCTTTTGGACTGATGAACTGCAACACCGCTGACTGCCATTAAACAGCTTGGAAGATCAAAGACAATTTTTAATATAACTCCGACTGGATTCGTCTGAAAGAAGAAAGTCATATACACCCAGGATGCCTTGAGGGTGAGTAAATAATGGGCTAATTTTCATTTTTGGGTGAACTAATCCTTTAATTCAATCAAACACTGTTAATCTGCTTAGTGTCTGAAATGCATTAATAAATAAATAAATAAAAACACAAAGTCATAAAACTACTGGTAATGAAGTCTTTAAAGACACAATTATGTTATAAGATTTAATTTAGGCTTTTTTCATATAATATAAAAGAAACGTGTCTTCAAAATTAATATAAAAATCTCTTGTTTTATAACTTTTTGAAGCTTGAAAGTTTGTCTTGAATTCACAATGGAGGGACAGAAATCTCTAGGTATCATTATAAATATCTTCATTTGTGCTTTGAAGTTGAACAAAAGTCTTCTGAATGGGTTTGGAGTGACATGAGGGGGAGTAAATGATGGGTGAACTAACACAAAGTATTGTAAAAGTCTTATTTTATAAAAACACCCACCTCTGCTGGGCAGTCTGAAGCCAGATATTGCGCCGACCTCCTTTGTTCTCCATGGTGAGAGCCTCCAGCGTGCAGAGTAGCAGCCAGTCGCTGAAGTACTGCAGGTGCACGTGGCTGAGGTGCTCGCTCTCCGACTGCACAAAGGCCTGTGGATTTTCACTACAGTTCTCCACGGGATCTCTCTCTACAGCTCTACACAACATGATGCATTTCAGCTGAAGCTCAATGGAATTACAGTACTCAGTTTGATGCTGTAATAGAAGATGATGCATGAAGAGAGAAAAACAATACCTGTTGTAAACTGCACAGTTCCTTTTCTGAGGACAGTACTTGCAAGCTTGCTTGTCAGATTCAATGGCAGGCAATGGGGCCATCTGACTTCTTCCATCCACCTTGACCAAGCTGTTTCCGATGTGATGGGCCAATGAGTTTCTTATTTTAACCAGCTCTGTGATAGAAAAAAAAATATGAATCAGTACAGTCATAAGCAGGATGTAAGCCTGTCTTAGATTTCAATGTACGCTGTTATGACTACAAGTAAATTGCCTCTCATTTGTAACATCTGTATGAAACTACATGACTCAACGGGATAGTTCACCCAAAAATGAAAATTCTTTCATTCATTACTCACCCTTGTGACACTCCCAACCCAGCCCAATTCATTAATTTTTCAAACACAAGTAAAGATATTTTTGATGAAACTGAAGGATTTCGGTCTCTCTGTTGTCAACTACCTCAAAAGTTTCATGCTTCAAAAAGTTCAGAAAGACACTGTACAGCTTGATCCAAGTCTTCCGATGCTGAGCAGATTTAATTTAGGCTTTTATTCACATATAAACTATGATCAATGTGGTTTGAGGACAGAAATCTCTCAAGTTCCATTAAAATACCTTAATTTGGGTTTTGAAGATAAATGATGACAAAATTTATTTTTAATTGAACTGTACATTTAAAAAAACAAACCAACCTCTCCTGTCCATGTGGTTACCCACAACAGGATGTAGACTGCCAGTCTTCAAGTAGACAAGGAAACCAGCCTCTGGATCACAACGTCTAGCTGAGCTCATCAACGTGTACAGAATAACCTAGAAAAAAAAAAAAGTCAAATAATAAGCAATATTCAGCAGTGACATAAATAGTGATATTTTTTAACATGTGACATATCTAGAGTTTACGTTGCGCTTTGTACCTGACTGCGATGCTCAATGGAGTTGGACTCCTTGCCAGTTTTCAGCTCCAGTGGCACAATCCTCTCTGTGGGCCTTCTGCCTCTCCGATGAATCCTAACTCCAGCTGTGACATCAATCTTCCCCTTCAGTCCAAAACGTGGACACCAGATGTTCTCTTCAATGTCCACAAAATCTGTGACTGTCATGCTACAGGTGGCATCTTGCTTGCTCAGAGCCCCGTCGCTAGGGCTGATAGTAAATAACCGCACAAACCATAACATTTATTTATAATATGAAAACTGAACCTGCCATAAACATTTTCCACAAGACCATGCTCTCAGTCTTCTTTAAATACATATATCACTCACAGTTTGAGAGTGAGCTGCTTCTGTCCAGCCTGTGGTGAAGTATGGACATAGTGTTTTGCCCACTCAGATAAAGAGGGAAGATATTCTTCTACTTCCTGTCTCATGTCAGCCTGGGTCAGCTTTAGACTATACCTAATTAAAGCAAGTACAAGACAAACACAGTCATTTTAAGGCACATAACAGAGAGCTGTTGTTGTCAAACACCGTATTAGCACAGTATCTGTATTTGAGGTCTAAGAAAACAATAAAAACTGAAAACTATGTAAAAACATAGTTTATAAAGATAGTGTGCTTCTAAAGATGGAGTCGATGTTACAAGATAGCTCTTACATTTGTCCGAGGTAGTTGGGGCTTCTTAGGGCCTCTGCAGCAAACGTCTGTATCCTCTCTGGTGAGAAATCTGAGGACATGGCTGCTTTTTGGAAGATATCATGAACTATGGTACCATTTAACATCTGCTTAGATCCACCATCAAATGCCTGTTTAAAAACCACACACAAACTGTTTCATTATTTTAAGCACTAAAATTTGACAAGAACAATTAAGAACACAGAAAGGTTTGAATCATCAATTAAGGGAAAGACATCAATGCATAGTATTGTCCACTGTTGAAAACATTAAAGCAGCACTATGTAATTTTTGGCGCTCTAGCGGTTAATAAACAGAACTGCACACATCCCGCGGAAGAACATTCCAACCGGAGCTACTTCTCTAAGTTTATGTCTATGGCGATTCACGCAGGTATGTGTTACTCCGCAGCGGTGACGGCCCGACCAGGCTACAATAGTCCAAATATAAGTACTTATTATAAGTGTACCGTAGTGATTCGAAATAAGACAAAAACGTGCTCATTATATACATTTTGCAAATTTTGAAGACAGAATAAGTTACATAGTGCTGCTTTAATATGAGCAGTATACACTATATGTACATTCTGTATATGACAAAGTGTGTCTTATAATCGCTACTGGAGACTGATATTTAATTGTACATGCTCATTAACACTGTTAAATATAATCTAGCAAATCTCAGAATGAATATCTATTTTCCATGCTCAACAAAAGTTTCTTATTATTATCAATGATGTAAACAGTGCTGCTTAATATTTTTGTGGAAACCATAGTATTTTTTCCCAGGATTCTTTGATGAATATAAAGTTCTAGAAAGAAATCTTCTGTAACATTATTAATGTCTTTACTGTAATTATTGACCAATTGAATAAATGGAAGAAAAAAAATCTTACTGACCCCAAAGCTTTGAACGATAGTGTATGCTTTAAGGCACATTCACAAAATTGAATTTCCACACCTTAAACATCTCTCCCAGCACCCCTCGCCTCATGCAGCGAATACTGCTGGCAATGCTGGTCCCCGATATCAGCAGGTCAGGCAGCAGAACCAGGAAACCAGAGTCTCTATCAATCGTCCACAAGCCAGAAACACACCTCCCTTCCAAGTGAACGACGTCCCCCACAGCAACAGGAGTACTCTCCCTTTAGAAAAGAGGTTGGAAAGTTCAAAAAACAATCAGCAAGACAATCAGAAAGAAAGAACTCTCTCAAAATTCTTTTTTTTGTAGGGCAAGTAACATTTTGTACCAGCCATCTTTGAGAATACAGGCCTCTCTGGACTGTGTCGTCTTGGAGCAGGTGATGGTTAAGTGCTTCTCTGTGCAACTTTGTGATGAGGTGACGTCCTGTACATCCAGTACCCAGTATCGGTTATGAACACCAGAGGCCAGTATAACATGCTCTGGTATGCCTTTGTTTTTTCTAAAATTCAAAGAAATCAGTTAAAATCAGTCGGTTATTATTAACTTAATCTGTTAAAAAATAAAGCACAAATGCAATATATTTATATAGAAATATATATATAAAAAAAGCTCATTTAAAATATTAATAAAAACTACAATAGTATGTAAATTATCCTAAAATAATACTAGTAGTTTTAATACACGAAAATCACCAAACTATCAAATATTACTAAAGCTCACTTATGCGCGCATAGATAGGTTGAATAAAACATTCATACTCATGACTGAACTTCTTGGGTTTTGGCACCTCAGATTTTTGCTCCATGCCATCATCAAACCAATCGTCTATCAGATCAGTAAAATCATCTTCAAATGGGGCTGGCAAAGTCTTTCCATCAGCAATTTTGTCTTTCACTTGCAGATCAGCAGTACTCAAGGGTCTCTTCTTAGTAAATGGACAGTTGAGAAAAGTCTCTTTTTCTTCAGTAGATCCATTTTGTATCCACAAACTATATGACATCACAAGATCAAAGTCATTTGTTCCAGAAACCGTACTCATGTCTATCTCTGGCTTCATGTTTAGAGCAAGTGAATTCTCTTTCTCACTGGTACTAAAGCTCAGATGATGAAAGGATTTTTTTGAGACCTTTGAGAAACCATTTGTTTTTCCATTCATTTTCACGCAAGGCCCAGTTGCCAATCGGCTACTCTCAAAACCGACAGACTCAGCTTTGTTTTTTTTCTCAGGACTCTTTGAGAATGCTCTCTGTAATGTTCCTGAAGACTCCTTTTGATCGGCCCTTGGTGAGCTTGTGTCACAATCGGGAAGTTTCTGAACTTGCATGGTCCTGCACCGCTTTGCACTCTGGATGTTCTCTGAGCTGTGCAACAACCTCTTCACAGAGCCAGAGTGCCTTGCGCCATTCTTAAGCTCAAAAGTGTCTTCTGGCTCTAGACTGCTGTTTTTCTGTGGCTGCATCAGCTTACGTGCCATCAGGCTAGGTTTACCCCTGACACCTTTAGTAAGTAGGCCACGGGAGACAGGTGAGCGGTTGTCATATGAAGTGTCTGAAGGGTTCTCGCTCCTCAGATTGTCAGGTGTCTCTGGGACAGCAGAAGGGGTTGGAGAGCAGGGGACACTTTTATCCTGCACAAAACCAGTCTTCAATGAAACGGGGACTCTTGTAATTCCAGCTGCAATTTTTTTAGGTGACTTTGGTGAAACCTGATAAAACATAAAGGTGATGTTATGGTGTGAGGTGTGACGTCAACCGTATTTTTAACATAAGAGCAGGTGGCCATTTTTAACTTGAACGTGCAAGGTACAGATAACTTTTTTAATTGAATTTCAAAAATACAAAACAATTAAGAAGGTTCTGAAGATATTTATCAAATAACATAAATTGATGCAGAGTAACTGCATAAAAAATTAATTAAATTACAATTAAAGGGCATCGCAAACATTAAATTAATTTAACAAAACTTTTTTTTTTTAATAAATTCAAATTAAATTTTAAATGACATCCTCAACTCAGACCCCATTTACTGTCATTACGTTATTTGGTAAACAAAATGCATATTACAGGTCATACAGTCATAAAGGTTTGGGACAATATAAGGGTGAGTAAATGATGACAGAATTGTCATTTTTGGGTGAACTATCCCTTTAAGAGCAACTATAAGAGTTCAATAAATTGTTGTCTTATGTCCTTACTCCTTACCTTTGAGACAAAAAAGGCAGAAATGCTTGACTGAACTCCATTGACCATCTACAACAGCAGAAAAAAAAAAAAAAGTAACGTTAGAGTTTCACAGCTGATACCATTTACATCTAGATAGCTGAGGATGAATAACAAAGTATCAGAAATGAATCTGAAATACTTACGGAAGATTTGCTGGATTTACACTTAATCATCGTGGACCGTAAGTGAATAAAATGACTAAAACGATTTTTCTTCGGAGAATCCAATATCACAAAGCAGCTCTACGGGTATCAAAACTTAAAAACTTCTCACATCACTGTGACAGCTGCATATAAAGATAGCCACTGCTATTACGGCTCAAATGTATAATTCGTCCAGAAGCAGATATTCTCCTGCAGCATTTTCACATATGCTTTCACATGACTATAAATATCAGATTTCGCGCGTAAACAACTCTTCCTGCATCTCTGCAGAGTAAACACTGCGATCTCAAAATTCCCGCGTACAGTGAACGCCACGGCAGAGAAAGCAAACGTTTCATCGTTGTTTTTTGTCTGCTGCAATTACATCGCCATTACCGACACACTGCCACCTAGCGTCAGTGAGATCATTGGTCGAGTTTGTAGTTTTTGTTACACAGTTTGAAAACAAATCTGCCCGTTTATTGTTAACACTCCGTTAGCCTCGTGTCATATATGTATAAACGAAAAACGGGCAGTTATATCGTCATTTTCTATATTATCCACCTTTTTCTTGCCGTAAAAATGGGCGCAGCCATTTGTAAATTCTATGGGTCTAGCTTCCGGTCTCATCCGCATCCAGCTATATTTAGCTGTACAAAACAGTTAATTTTGCTGCTTGATATCGAAAACTGGTGTGTCTTATCATACTATTTTAATGTATTATCTTAATTATGAACACACAGGTTTGTAGTGCAAACAGTTTTACCGTTTACTGCACTGTTATTCTCCTCGTTATTTCCCTATAGCGGCTAATGAACCGGAAGTCTCACCCATAGGCTTACTTCCGCGTTGAAGAAAAAGGTGGATAGGAAATAATGTTGTAGTTACCAAGACAACAAACACAAGCAATGCTAGATTTAGCCGCAAATTTTTGAATATCAACATGGTAACCCTTACCAAAAAGTAGTATACTTCAAGTTTATTTTAGTAAGTATACTTAAGTAAAGTTCAAGTATATGTTTAAGTATACTTTATGTAGTAAGTATACAAATATCAGTGTACTAGTAGTATACTTGTAAGTGTACTATTTCAATACTCCTTGGGACTAAATTGGCCCACTTTCTAG